>NC_056741.1:1327280885-1327423385 GCF_019279795.1 Protopterus annectens | reverse complement strand
CATGCAAGCTCAGATCTGCTACCTTCAAACATACTTGCTCACTAAATATATTGTTTGTAAGAAAAGAATATATAAAGTTTTTTTAACATTTTGTCAGACATTAAATTATAGTCTCTGACATACAATACATCTACATAACAGACTCAGTGTTACACTTTTATAAAGGAAGTTGTGAAATATCAGTGGAATTAAAGGCCTGTGTGTGTCCTGAACAATGGTGTGACACTCTGTATGGAACTACACAAATGCGTTTTTACTACAGCCTTTTAGGAACAAGTTAGCTTCAAGCAATAAGAATATGACACCAGTGCAGAAATGAGTAAATAACCTACTTACTACTGTAGGCCTGCTCATGTCAGACAGGACAGGTAGAGGCTATAGCAGGGATAAAGGTCAACCAGCTGCTTAGGGGCTAGTGGTTACACAATGGTGAATTCACTGTACCACAGATAAGCGTTAGTCAATACCTTCACATACAGCTGTGTACAATACACATAAAGTAATAATATGGCTGAAGAATACCATTTAAGTGTAAAAAGAAAGGTCTACTTCAAAGAGAAACTCCATATTTCTTACAGAATATCTTGCATCTCAGAAGAGATGTTAGCTGCACATTTTTAAACAGTAGAATGCAGTATATACATTCACATGTAATTTCGGAAGATCTATGGACTGTCAGTTATAACCCCAAGAGACTCACAGAGCTGTACCTCAATAACTGACAGTGCAGTACAGCATGGCTGGGGGGTGCTGTACACTACAGGCTCTAACCTTTAAATAAGCCATTACATTATGGCCACTCTACCTGACTGACGTAGTTCAGGAGAATGTAAAAGCTCCTACGGCACTTGTCAAAGTGCTCTCACCAAATTTCCCCATGTCAATATAAATACATCTTGGCTGCCAAACACCTTCAGTATAATGCAATATAAAAATGAACATTCTGAATCTTTTGAATCATAGGTTCATAGGTAGGTACTAGGCTATTGGCCCTAGGGCCTTTATAAGCCTAGCCAAAAAGGTACCCTGGCTTTCGCCACCCAAGAAAATTATTTTCCTGTGCCCCTGTCAAGCAGAGCCACAGAAGTGATCCCCGGGGTGAATTTCCTATTTCCCATCCAATCATCAAGATTTTGCTTGAAGAGTGCTAATGAGGAGCTCTGTTTGACATAGATAGGTAGTCTGTTCCAGAGCATGGGAAGTCTCTGGGACAGGAATCTATCCCTCCAGCATGTTCTGTTTATTGTGATGACAAGGTTTAGGTCCCTAGAGCGTGTAGCTCAGAGAGACTGGGATTTCTTTAAGTGAAGCATGTCCAACAGCTCTGGGTTTGACATAGGTTCATAGGTAGGTACTAGGCTATCTGCCTAGGGCATTTATAAACCTAGCCAGAATGTGTTGGCTTTCGCCTCCCTTTTAGACTAGATTCCTGAGCCTCTGTCCAGCAGGGCCATAGAAGTGATCCCAGGAGTAAATTTACGATTTCCCATCCACTCATCAAGATTTCTCTTGAAGAGGGTCAGCGAGTGGCTCTGCCTAACATGGACTGGGATTCTATTCCAGAGTGAGGGAAGCCTTTGGGATATGAATCTATCCCTCCAGCATATCCTATTTATTGTTGTGCCAAGGTTTAAATCCCTGGAGCGTGTAGCTCTAATGGATTTGGTTTTCTTGAGGTGGAGCATGTCCAACAATTCCGGATTAGACATGGCCTTGTACGTCAGGCTTTAATCGCCTCTGAGTAGGCGGTAAGCAACTGAGTAGAGCTGGAGTTTCTTTAGTTAAACTGCATAGGGCATCTGTTTGAGGCCCACGATCCTCTTGGTGAGGTATTTTTGAGGTCTCTCCAGCTGTTGCAGGTGTCAGGTGAGGTGCATCCCACATGGGGCACTGTACTCAATTATGGGCCTGATGAGCAATGAGTAGAGGGGCACAATGACCTCTCTTGATCTAGATGTGAACCCTTTTGTGATTAGATGAGCTAAATAGAAGGTTTTTCTAACCACTTTGGCAATGTGATTGTCAAAGGAAAGGTTACTATCTACTTGGGTCCTCAGACCCCTGATTACTTCTTCCGTAATTACCTCCTATGTGGTAGTTTGTGGGCACTTTGTTTTTCCCAAAGGGGATGACTGTGCACTTTTTGGCATTTAGCTTGTGGCCATGGTTCTGACACCAGGTATCTGTCTCCATAAGGCCCTTCTGGAGGATGCTTGTGCCAGCCGGCGCATCGATTATGGCTCCCAGTTTGCAATCATCTGCGAACTTGGTAAGTCAAAGTCCTCCAGTGTTTGCCTGTACCTCAGAGAAGTATACACCGAACAAGAGGGGTCTCAGGACTGAGCCCTGTGGGACGCCACTTGAAACCGGTTTAGAATCGGACATGGCACCCGTGACTCTGACCATGTGAGTTCTATCCCTGAGCCAGTTTGCAACCCATCGTATGACATATGGGTTAATATTTAAACTGGTAAGCTTATTTATGATGCCACAGTGGGGTATTGTGTTGAATGTCTTTGCGAGGTCCAGGTAGGCTGTGTGGACTACCTTTCCCTCATCTATGGCTTTGGTAACTATTTCGAAGAAGTCTACTAGGTTTAAGAGGCAAGATCTGCCTTTAACAAAGCTGAATTGGGCGGGGTCCAGTGTTTGGAGGTTCCCAATGTCTTTGTTTATGAGATCCATGATGATGCGCTCCATAGCCTTGCAGACCAGGCTAGTCAGGCTTATAGGGTGATAGTTTGTGGGATCCGTTGTGGCACCACCTTTGTGGAGCGGGATCACTGTTCCTGTACACCATTCTTTGGGTACATAACCTGTGGTAAGGCTGAGTTGGAACAGTGAATTTATGTGAGGGTTTAGTTCATTTTGGAGCTCATGTAAGACACAGCCCAGGATACCATCCGGTCCCACTGATGCTGTGTTTTTTACTTTGGAGAGAGCTGCTTTCATCTGTGTCTGTGATGTCTGGGGGACTGCATTCTTCTGGGATAGACACTGGCCCTTTTGGGGGGGGAGGGGGGTAAAGTTTGCACTGAACGTGTCCGCCAGGATGTTGGCAATGTCCGTGGTTTCAGTGTATTTTGTGCCATTTTTCACCAGCTCGGAGAAGATCTGAGAGTTGCCACCCAGATTCTTGACGTAGCTAAAGAGCACCTTGTGGTTATCTTTAGAGTCTTTGGCGATTTTTCTTTCAAAGCTAGCCTTTGATGATTTTATGAGGGATCAAAGTTTCTTGCTAGTACTGATCAGGGATCCCTTCCCTTTTTGGGATTTTGCCTTATCATGTAATAGTTTCCTCCTCCTGTTGTATAGCTTATTTATGGCTGGGGTCCACCAGACTGGTCTCCTGTATTTGGAGGAGTGAGTCTTGGTTTTACTTGGGATGGCACAATCCATGCATTCCTGTAGGTGCTCATAGAGTGCATTTGTAAAGGATTCTGTGGTTTGGGTAGCATTTTCCATTAGCCCGGGGGCTTTGAAACTTTCCACCTTGGTCCTGAGAAGTGTGAAGTTTGCTTTTGAAAAATTTTTCACAGTGGTTTCCTTGGCTAGGGGTGGGGTCGGGATGTGGATGTCCATTGTGATTAGTTTATGGTTTGATCTTACCAACAAGGGGTTTACCTCTGGTGTGGAACATTGAGCCCCCATGTTGTTGATGACAAAGTCCAATATGTTGTCCCCTCTTGTGGGAGTGGTTAACCAGTTGTTCCATGGCATTTGAGTTTATAAATTCCAGGAACCATTGGGCAAAAGAGTTGGGACTTGAGTAGTTTTCCCAGTCAATGTTTGGGTAGTTGAAATCCCCCAACATCATGGTGTTTGGTGAGATCTTCATATTCTCAGGAATGCTGAATGGGGGTCCTGAGACAAGGTGGGTGATCTGTAGCAGGCTACAAACTGAAAAGCAGTTTTACCTACTGTTAGTTGCACATGGATGGTTTCCGCTGCTTCGTGCAGTGCCACTAACCTGGAGGTGTGGGTATCCTTGATGAAAATAGATACTCCCCACCTTTAGTATTTCGGTCCGAGTTCTTGGACCAAAAATAATGGTATGAGTTGAATCCTGGTAGTGCTGGGGTGCTCTCTGGAGCCTTGAACCAGGTTTCTGTTACTGCACAGATATTGATTTTCTCCATACTGATGAGTGCCTTGAGTGCATGTATCTTGAGGTTTAGACTTCTGGCGTCGAGTAGCATTACCCTTATTTTTTTGTTTCTGGTATTGTCTAAGGAGGTGGGTTTGTCTTTTGAGCCTTGCCTAAAAAAGGCACTATGGGGGTGGCAAGAGCCTTAGCCAGTATTCGAAAGCCTAAGGGTGACAGGTGCAAGGCGTCCCTGGAGAACCAACGTGGCTTGTCGAGCATGTCATCCCAGGCTGACAGACACTGGATCCCCTGTGAATGACACCAATAGCTTAGCCAATTGTTAAAATTGATCATTTTGTCTTTATACTGTGGCATCGTTCTTGGTGAGGGCAAGATGCTACTCAGGGTCAGGGTCATACCGGCCTGGGCTACATGATCAGAGAGCTCCTCTATGTCTCTTTTCATGTAGTCCAGGCAGGTACGTCTCAGGTCATTCACACCAACATGGACAATGACAGAGTCACATTTGTACCTGCTGTGGAGTGACCCAAGTGCTTGTGTTATGTGGCGGACCCTGGCACCCGACAGGCAGCTTACAGTGACCTTCTCCTTGTTCAGTCTGGTGAGTGGGACGTCAGTGAGCCTGACAATAGAGTCTCCAATTACTAGTGTATTAGGTGTGTTATTTAGCCCTAGGGGCTGCGACTGCGTGGCGCACTGACTTTGTGAAGTATGTGATACGTGAGAGTTGTTGTGGGGGTAGCAGTTGCTTGGATGTCTGCTTTGGAGGTCTCTGTTGCTGTGGCAGATTTTTATTTAGAGCCTCCGAGTATGTTTTTGTGAGTTTATATGTCTTGTTTGCTGGTGCGATTGGTCTATGTGAGACTGGTTGTGTGGTGCAAGTGGTTTCCTTCTCCTCCTGACTGACTGTGCCAGTCTTGGGTTGAGAGAGCTCAGCCTCCAGTTTGGCTGTATAGTTGCATCTCTCACATATATTTGAGTTTGTTGGAAGGAGGACAGGGTTGTCTGTGTACATAAGGTAATTGTAACATTGCCTCAAGATTCCCAGATTCACCAGCTGGACTGGAGAGTATACCTGAAACTGCGCTTTGGACATGCCTGGATGGTTTAAAGAACTGATTTTATTGATTGTCCGGAATGGACGAACAGGAAGTCTTGTACTTCTGGATAGTATAAGGGGGTGTAGTGCTAAAGTTTGTTAGTGCTTACTGAGAAATTTGAGCAAGTGCTGGGCTGTAGAATGAAGGTTGAGTGCTTATTTTGAGAGTTTGACTAGTTCTAAGGGAAAAATTGAAGAGCAGACTTTGTGGAGCAGGGAATAGTTTAAAACTGCTTAAACGGCGCTGCGTGACATTGCACGATGCGCAAAATCGTGCAAATGCAGGTTTTAAAGCAGGGAGCTTGAAAGAGATAGGAATTAGCCCAAAACGGCCAATAGACTACTAGTTGCTGGGCTGAGACCACTCCTCCAGGGAATGATAGGTTGCTCAAAGTTCCCCACTCTCACTGGTGAACAGAGAAGCTTCCTCCTATCCAAGTAATGATATGGGCAACACAGGAACCTATACCACAGCTCAGGATTCAGCAAAACCTGAAATCTGGACTACTCCAGCTCAGAAAAGGTGGGAAACAAGGATATTTTTTTGTTTTTTTTTTACAACAGAAACAACAGTAACTTAACAGAAAACACTGTAAATGCTTTAAACAGGCTAGTGCACATGAGTGTGTAGCCTACAACAGTTAAACAACACGAAAATGACTTAAAAGTGACTTTAGGAAGTGCAGAACAGGAAAAATACAAAAAATAATCTTTAGAACAGCTAGAAACTTGCTTTTGGCGAGAAAATGTAGCTGCAAGAAAAATAGCAGATAAAAAATACTTAAATCTTTTGAAAGTCTCTCTTATGTCTCTCTGCTGCTTGTAGCACTCTGCAGGACACCACAAGGAGCTGTGCTGAGTTGAATACAAGCGCAAAACTGAACAAATGTGGGTTTTAAGGCAGGGAGCTTGAAAGAGATAGGAATTAGCCCAAAACGGCCAATAGACTACTAGTTGCTGGACTGAGACCACTCCTCCAGGGACAGAGACCTTCTGTGTTAGCCTGTACTTCAGAGAAGTAGATACCAAACAGGAGGGGACGCAGGACTGAACCCTGTTTACTCACTGGTCTGAAGTCAGATTTGGAAACTGCTATTTTCACAATGTGGGTTCTGTCAGTAAGCCAGTTGGCAACCCATCTTGTGACATAGGGATTTATACTTAGTTTAGAGAGTTTATCTATAATTCCAGAGTGGGGGATGGCGTCGAAAGCCTTGGCGAGATCTAGATAGGCTGTGTGAACCACCTTACCCTCATCTATGGCTTTGGTGACTGCTTCAAAGAAGTCCATCAGGTTTAGGAGACATGATCTGCCTTTTACAAACCCAAACTGTGTTGGGTCTAGAGTTTGGAGATTACAGTGTCTTTGTTTATGAGTTCCATGATGATACATTCCATGGCCTTGCAGACCAGGCTCATCAGGCTAATGGGCGGTAGTTCCCAGGGTCTGTTGTGGCTCCCCCTTTGTGGAGTGGGATAACTGTCACAGTGCGCCATTCAATGGGCACAAAGCATGAGGTGAGGCTATAATTGAACATGGTGCTTAGGTGGGGAGCCAGTTCATTCTGTAGTTCATGTAGAATGCAGCCTGGGATGTTGTCAGGTCCCATGGATGCTGTGTTCTTGGCTTTAGAGAGTGCAGCTTTTACCTGCGCAGCCGTGATTATAGGAACTTTGCATTCTTCCAGTATAGAGATGGCTCCTTTAGGGGGTGAGAGGGGGGTAAAGTTAGCACTGAACCTATCTACCAGGATGTTGGCAATATCAGTTGTTTCTGTATATTTAGTGCCATTGTGCTGTAACAGATCTGAGTGTTGCTATTGAGATTCTTGACATAGAATGCTTTGTGGCTGTCTTTAGAATCAGTGGTGATTTTGTTTTCATAACTAGCTTTGGAGGATTTTATGAGGGATCTCAGCTTCTTACTGAGACTGACCAGGGAGTTCCTCCAGTCATGGGATTTTACTCTTTTTTGCAAGTTTCTTTCTTCTAATGTAGAGTTTGTTTATGGCAGAAGACCACCAGACTGGCTTCCTTTTTTGGAGGATAGCATCTTGGTTCTGTTAGGGATAGCATGATCCATGCACTCGTGTAAGTGCTTATAAAGTGTGTTTCTGTAGGATTCAGCAGTCGTACCTCTATTGTCCATCTGCATGGGTGTCATGACGTTTGCCACTTGTGTCTTAAGAAGCATGAAGTTGGCTTTGGAGAAATTTTTTACAGTTGTTTCCCTAATGGGGGATGAGGATGGGATGTGGATGTCTAGGGTGATTAGCTTGTGGTCGGATCTGACCAACGAGGAATTGAACTCTGGTGTGGAACACCGGTCGCCCATGTTGGTAATGACCAGGTCTAGAATATTGCTGCCCCTGGTGGGGGTGTGGATAAGTTGATCCAAAGTGTTGGAATTTATGAATTCCAGAAAACGTTGAGCAAAAGAGTTGGTACATGAGTAGTTTTCCCAGTTAATGGTGGGGTAGTTGAAATCACCCATTATTAGGGTGTTGGGTTGTACCCTAATATTTTCCAGTGTATCAAGAAAAGAAGAGTGGGAATCCTGGGGCATGGTGGTGGGGGGTCTGTAGCAAGCTACAATTTGGATTGCGGTCTTGCCTAGAGTTAGTTGCACTTGGATAATCTCAGATGCATTATGCTGAGCAACTAGTTTGGAGGTGTGAACATCCTTAATGAATATGGACACACCTCTGCCTTTAGTGTTTCGGTCCGGGTTAGGTGCCGAAAGGTGTGGTATGAATTATAGCCTGGTAATGCAGGGGTGCTCTCTGGAGCTTTGAACCAGGTCTCTGTCACTGCACAGATGTTGCTGTTTTCCATTTTAAGGAGTGCCTCGAGTGAGTGCATTTTGAGGTTTATACTTCTAGCACTGTGTAGCATTACCCTCAGATTTTGTTTGCTTGTACCTGTTATGGTGGTGAATTTGTCATTTGAACCTTGCCTAAAAAAGTCACTATAGGGGTGGCAAGAGCTTTTGCCAGTATCCGGAATCCCAAGGACAACAGGTGAAGGCCATCTCTGGCAAAGCATTGTGGTCTGTCGATCATGTCATCCCAGGCAGACAGATACTGGATTCCCTTAAAATGACACCAGAAGCTTAGCCAATGGTTGCAGTCAATCATTTTGTCCTTGTACTGTGGTATAATTCTGGGTGATGGCAGGATGCTACTTAGGGCTAGGGTCATACCTGCCTGGGCTACAAGATCTGAGAGCTCCTCCATGTCTCTTTTCATGTAGTCCAGGGAGGTACATCTCAGGTCATTCACACCAACATGGACAATGACAGAGTAATATTTGCACTTGTTGTAGAGTGACCTGAGTGCTTGCGTTATGTGGCGGATCCTTGTTTAGCCTGGTGAGTGGAACATCAGTGTGCCTGACTATAGAGTCACCTATGACTAGAGTGTTGGGTACATTATGCCTTATGGGCTGTAGTTGAGTGGCACACAGTTTGTGGGCTATGTGTCATTTGGGTTGTGTTGGGAGGTGGAGGTTGCTTGCATTTTTGCTTTGGAGGTCTTGGTTGTTTGGGCAGATTTTTATTGAGAGCCTCTGCGAATGTAGGCATGTGTTTTGTGCTTCTTTGTGTGTGTTTTGGTGGTGTATGTTTTGAGGGACTATGTGTTGAGTGTGGCGAGGTGCAAGTGTTTACATTCTCCTCTGGACTGTCTAGTCCAGTCTTCGGTGAAGACAGCTTTGCTTCCAGTTTGGCTATATAAGTGCATCTCTCACAGGTTGTAGTGCTGGGTGGTAGGAGAAGAGGGTTGTCTGTGTACATGAGGCAACTGCTGCATTGCCCCAAGATGGCCAGATTCATCACGTAGACAGGAGAAAACACCGGGACCTGATCATTCTACTATGAATGTATGCAATGATCTGACATTCTGCTGTCTAAGCACAAACCTCTACCTTCTATTTGGACTCCAGTTATCAATATATCCAGTAAGATAGCTAGGGATTGTTATGCCAATGGATATAGTGGGACCCTTTTAAATTAAATATCACAAATGTATCTATAGTATCACTACTGGCAAACACTGGAAACTGCTTAAGATCCAAATGTGCTTTATGTACACTGTGCTAAGGCAAGCTTAAAGTGATTTAAAATAAAATTATTCAAGTTGTTCAAAATATCATTAGTTTCTCAAACCATCTCTACAGTTTTTGTGGCTCCTTTGTGATGTAGTGATTCTGTCTCCAGTATAATCCACAGCTTGCTAGAAGTCTTTACTCTTGGCTTACAAGTCAGTCTTCCAGAGAGGAAAAAGTTTCTCCGAGACAGGTTCTTGTCTCTGTGACTTCACCAGTTTCTTTCTTTCCTGGTTCTGGTGTTAACTTTTCGCTAATGGGGGGGACGTTCCTCTAATCAATGAAGGTGTGCATTCTCTTCCTTTAATGTCCCAACATTGCAGACCCCACAGTGGTCCTTAGTGGACACTATGCCAGAACATATTTATTAACAGGATGGGTGGATGAACTGGTCAGCTGACTCTTTTCAGCCACAACCCAGAATGCATATACATAGAAGACATACTTTACATTAGAATAACACTATAGGAACATTACCTTTTTTGCAGGGACAGAGGTTCATAGGTAGGTACTAGGCTATCTGCCCGAAGGCATTTATAAGCCTAGCCGGAATTGTGTTGGCTTTCGCCGCCCCCTTAGATTAGTTCCCTGTGCCTCTGTCCAGCAGAGCCATTGAAGTGATTCCTCGAAACATGAACATGAGCTTACACAATTTTAATAAGCACGTAGTAACAGAATGCATAATTTGGAAATAAGCAAAATAAGTTTGAAAGTAAATATAGTTAACACCATTCAGAAAAGTAATTGTTAAATCTATTTATGCACTGAAGATGTTTGCAATATCATCTGTACAACTATAGAGTTTTAATAGCGGTGAATCAGATCTGAGTATGATAGGGTGGTTTGTCAAATCAGTGGCACTGAAGGAAATCAAAGTAGTGAACCTTAAAGTTGCATATGAAAGATACAAGACTGGGAATATTCTGCACATTTCTATGGAGAAGTTTTCCACCCAGCAGGAAACATCATACCAAAGGCTCTTCTACTGATATTTAGTGTAAAGGGATGCTGATGCAAGAAAATAACCCTGAAGTTAGCATTTCTTTGTGAATGATGAGGGTCACTGTAAATAAACAGCCAACAAAGGGGGAGGGTGGCGTTTATGAAAGAACAGCTTATAGATGGTGACAGACCAAGTAGAAACACTGTTGAGATTGACAAACGTGTGTTTGTGATTAAGAGAAAGGTGCAGTTCTGTGTGCTGTTGCGAGCTTAAGTTTCTCAAAAGACCTATTTTATATAATATTTTCTTCTGGAATCTGGTGTTTTATGTTTTTGAGTTCCCTAGAATAATTAGATGGAGACAACATTCAGGAAGGCATCAAGATGTTTACAGCAATGGAGCATTTACTTTCATGTGAACTGAGACGTGTGATTTTATATGGCAGCTTAAATTGCTATGACAATGAAATAAACTCTGTGTTTAAATAGTTAAGGCTGTCTGTGTACAAGACCTGCACTTGTCTGTGTACTTCCAGTCACAAAATATCTGCCCAGGAAGTTACTGCACTCCCTAATATTGTATGATGTGAGTTTGTTGCTTATATGCAGTACATCAGCATCTGCTCAGTCTTCAACTATTGGTGCCTAGTCCCAGATGCATTTTCTAGTCTGCTACTAAGGATAAAGGAGAACATCATGGTTAATAATACAATCACCACATCAAAACAGTTCTACAGATAATTCACCTCCATTCCAAAACAAGCATGCAGGCAATCTATTACAGCCTCTATCCCACAAGTGAGCTAACCACTGATACAGCTTACTGAGCTACATTTTAAGTTACTTGGTAATGGTCACTGATGCACTCTACTTACCATGCAACTTTATATCAGCTGACAGAAAAACTGGAGGAACTAATCAGCTAGCTAGCCCTATCTCCTGTTCCTACTGCTAGTACCACAAACATCTTCCTAGTCTGGAAGGAACACAGCGCATATCCTCAGACATACTTTGTAACAGAGAAGGAATCATGGAGCACGATTCTGCTCACCTTTCTGGGTTGGGGGCTGCTAAATGGCTGTGCAGCCCCTGACAGAATGATAAAACTTGTACAGACTATCTTCTTTACATTTTGGGTTCCTAAAGGCTCCCATTTTATTGTTGTTTCCTGTGTGTGTGTCTACATGCACAAGTGTGTGCGCCCCTGTGTGCACATCTGACTCCATGTGTATGTGTACTGCACTAAACACTGGGTCTCTACTCAGTGGTTACCTTGAGCCCAAATGACTGGTGTCCTTAGCCTGGAAGACAGCAGCCCCTGGGGCATTCCATTTTCTATCACCCAATAAAATGCCAGCAAGCTACTTTCACAAGCAAATACAAGATGATTGTGTTCCAGAAAGTAATCTATGGAATACTTCACACTGCTACACTGCAGAAAAGCTAACAGCTTTCCTTATTTTGTAACTATTGTCTTCACTGTTCATTTAGAAAGCTATGAAGTATAAGCAATGTCAAATTATGTTGTCTTTCTGTGGCAGTGATAAATTTTTAAAAATGTTCAGAATGATAAAATCAACAGCAACACTTCTGATTTACTGATGTAAGAAGTGACATTAGTAACAATACCACATTTATGCTACATTCAGAACTATTTCAATCTATAAATACATAGGTCGAGAAATCCTGAACAATATGGAGAGTTTCAGATTACATATGTATTTGGTAAGTCATCGCTACACTACAGAGTCTGTATGTTATTTGCCTTTCCTATAATACTTAGCATACAGCAGTTAGGCCATTTAGTACTCTTCTTCACAGCTTTCTACTCTGATGCAAGCTCCCCTTCTTTGTTATACAAGCACGGGAAAGTGCCAAGACCAACACTAGCAGTGCAGAGGATTTAGCTCCATCTGTGCCACTGACACTGGTGGCCCTGATTCAACTAGCTAGTCAAAATGGCAGAAGGCACTAACAAAGAAAGTGAGCATTATACAATGAAGACAACTTAACCATTCCAAACAGAGAAAGTAAGGTGGACCCTACTAATAGAATGCTACTTAGTGAAGGCCACAGAAGTAGACTCCCTAAGAGGTGTGCACAGAGTGACATTGGAATGCATGTAGTCATGTGCTTAGAGTGCACGGAAAGACCTTAATAGTATCTAATGCAGGAGTAAATCTGATCCTTGAATGGATGGAGGAGTTAGGCACATTAAAAAAATCCTCACTTTCCCATGCAAAACAAAAAATATAACCTCTGTCAGGAAAGACAGAAAGCAAGGGAATGTGACATACAATGGGCATAAAGCACAAAACGACATTAAAAAAATGGAAAGGCTTCCTACTTAGTAAATAAAGGTCAAAGCACTACACTGGGTTAGGTTTTACACTTATTTACTTCCTTAAGAAGCAGTGCATCATAATGACAACAATAACATGAAGAGAAAATAAAGCAATTTTCACAACTTGAAAGATTGACAGATGACCACATTATGGCTGCTTAGGAGATAAAAACAGATAATTATTTGTTTATTGTACCCACCATCAGTAAGTACAACCCCAACAATATACAAGTCCATAAAGTCTATGTAGTGGTATGAAAAAGTTATCTATGCAAAGTATTTGTTTTAACATTCTTAATTGCTACGTGCCATGTTCTTAAAAATAAATGGGGCTGCTATGTGCTTTTCACTAGCTAAGGAAAGCATCCACTAAGATACAAACTGCTCCTGCTTAGGAATTTAGGAATCAGACCCCCAGCTGTCAGAAGGCATTTCAAGATTGTGTGAGCACAGAGTACAACCAATTTGAAAGTGATAGCACTAAGCTACTGTCCAGAAGCCTCATCAAATGGGACATCAAGTGCAGTCGTCCAAATCCCAGACATGCTCCAAAAGAAAGACTGCATGCTGTGGGGTGAGGCACTTAGCAAGGGAGATTATGTAAACCGACCAGCATTTGCATCTTGTCTGATCTATGAAACACATCTGACATCTGCTGTGATACCACCATGGTTCCCTGTACTGAGAATGCATTTACTATTGCAAACAATAATATGGGATACCAGAGATTCAAGTCTTAAAACGCAACCAGAATGCAGCAGAACATTCAGATAAATTGCAAAAGATTATTATTCCTGTATTTTAAATCACTTAGCATTGATTAAAGATGCTCTCTGGTTTGTTTAAAATGAACAGGGACACACATGAAAATTGCTTCTTCTAGGTGGCTAACTTGCTTAGAATATTAAAAGGCCTATTCTATGTGTTACTTTCTATCAAATAATTAAACATTGTGCTACAACTCTTCAATTCCTTGACAGACTGCCAAGCAGTTAGGTGCAGCTACAAAATTCGCATGCCATGATCCAGCATTCTGAACTATTTTGTGTGTTATATTTGGCAGAGGGGCTTTAACATCTCTACTTTGCTGTTGTTTAGTGGTATGAAAGTGAGGTTAAACCCCTCTTACAAAGGTTAACATATAAATCTTTATACTACATAATGATTTTAACAGCATACTTTAAAGTGGGCATAAATGTTTACATATTTAGGTACAACTGCACACATCTGTTCATTTACCCTTCTTGCTCCTCAGTAGTATAGCCTGTTTTTGAATTAACTTTTTTATCATTTTCCACTACTACTAGATACATTAGTAAAAAATGAATATAGAGTAGGTTTAAAGAAAAAAAGTTTAGTAAAGAAGACACATTTAGTGACTGAAAAAGCATACGGGTGGGGAAATGTGTAAACAACAGTGGGCTATCTTGTAACATCAAAAAAAAAAGCTTCCAAACTTAGCTTTGCAGACAATATTTTGTACTAGTGATATGAACTTTCTTACATCTGGTCAAAATGTTTACTGTAATGTTACTTTCTGAAAAACAGACCTTGAAAGTAACATAAAAGCTTTCTAGCTTGAAACCAAAATATAATAACATTTTTTTTAGAAACTGTCACTGATTTACATTTTACAATAAAAATACATAAAAGTGGCAATAAAACATAGGTTGCTAATAATTGCAAACACAATAATAAAATACCGTAGAAACATAAGTACGCTGCAATAAAAGCCTAATAACCCAGCACTTCTGCACTGTCTGATTACTATTAAAATGAACTGGGTATCTTGAATCACAATTCAGTTTACCACCTATTTCCCAGATTTACCAAGTCAGAAGAGCATTATGAATTTGTCTTTTATTAAAAAAAAAAAAAAAAAAAAACGACACCAGTTAATATAGTGATAGTGTATTTTAAGAATGTATAATGCTCAAGACAATAAATGTGTCACAACATGGCAGGACTGTTCTAACAGCAAAAGCCTGTAAATAAGAAAAACTCAGCAATTGTGTACACCTACCCCAATCCTGCAAGCTTGTTCATTAAGTGCCTGGATCCAAGCCTTCTGCCAGTTCTCTCTGAAAGACCTGAAGGCAAATGAAGCAAAAAGTCCTTTCAGACCTGATTCACTGGAACTGCTCCCTCTTCCAAATCCCAACCTTGTGAGGGCCTTCCAGATCCCTACTTCCTTTAGAGGAGCAGGCTTTAACTTCAGACTTGCACGCCTCTGCCAAATGCCAACAGAATACTGTACCAGCCATGTGAGGACAGTAACCAAGGAGGCAACGAAAAGCAGTAGCAGTATTACCCCTCCAATATCATCCAAGCCTGCAGGAAGGAGAACATTCCCAAACAGTAACATCATAATTTTTAAAACAAGGATCTCCAATTATTCAGCATGCACCTCACTGAAAGACAGGTGGCATTACAAATCCTCTGCAATTGTTTTTTTTTTTTTTAATTTTATTATTTAGTGGCAGACATACAGTAGTGCTGTTCAATATGTCAGATAGCTCCGAAGTTCCACAGTCTGAAGCCGATGTTTTAATTGTTCTCGTTCAACGTGTGGTTCACAGTTTAGTCAATAGGTTTCAAAGATCATGTGATATCTGTCAAAATGTTCGAGCTGACAAACCTTCAGCTGTCAGACAAACCATTACAGTCGTAGCTAGATTCCCCATGACTGAAGGGACCCCTACGTCGTCACGAGTGGCGTCATGGGGCAGAGAAAGGGAGGAGTTGATGAGAGCTCAGCCTTCGGTTGTCTAGCGGGAAAGGAAAGCGGACGGCCATTTGCTACACGATATCTTCCCGCGAAATCGGCCATTTCCTGCATGGTATCTCCAAGCGTGTTTTGAGAGTAATATCTGTATCAGTTTTCAATAAGTGGTCTATAGTTATATTTTAACAGTTCTCGTTGGCTACATGCGCACAGTGCATATTTAAAAGGAGTAGACCATTTTCAGCGCGATGGTTGCAGTGGGATGAAATTTGTGTAAAATGTAAATGTATTTTTTCGCCTATTGGTATTCGTAATTTTTTATTAAGTGGGAACAAATGATAATTTTGTGAAAGGGGACTTTTGGTATTGGGGGCATAGTAAGTAGACATGGGATTCCCTTTTGCCGGCGGTATAGTGAAATAATTAGATGAATCCATAAAAAAACAAGAACCCTCAAAGCCAAAAATCATCCACGTGAGCTCAGGGAAATATAGACGAGGGAGAGTCAATAATGGCAGCAGAGTTAAGTTAAATAAAATAATAATCTAAAGTGTACTTCAGCAAAGTGGCCAAGTAAAACAATGCCAACAGTCTTAAAAAAAATAGAAGGAAAAGGTGAACATATACCTCTCAACTGTCCAGATTTTTGCAGAATGTCCAGATTTTTGCCTCATATTTTTGGTCTGTTTCTCATGAAATGTGTGGTTTTCTGAAAATCAGTAAGGATTTTACTCACTAAATAATGGCACACATTTGAGCTTCAGACTTTATATACTTCAGAAAATGCATACTGACACAAAAACCTGTTATTCTAGCAAATGCCTAAGTTTGTAAGAGCAATATTTAAAATATGTCCCTATTTTGTGCCTTTCTCTCACATTATTTCAGGCGTTGTTCAGATTTCATGTGCTAAGAGGTTGAGAGGTATGTGTCAGGTCCAGAGTAAAAAAGAGACCCAGTGATGCTTTGGCTCTGAAAGTCTCAAGGTTTGAGGAGAATAGGGCCAAATTCCTACCTATACCCCTTGTCTGGATGCACAGCTTATGGGTCCTATCAGTATACATGACTCCCTAAAGAAGTCCTTGTCAGCTTCATAGAAACTGGAATGCCATTTTTCTAGGCCTTTCATCTCTTTCCATACGATTCTTCAGGACTTATAGAAGTACCTCGGAAGATGATTAGGATTGTCTGAAGAAGTTCCTCAAGATGCAGATTGAGTTGGGGGTTGTTCCATTACCTTTGGTTCCAAAAGTGGTTGGATTTTTTCCAAATATTCCCAATTTTTAATATCTCTCTAGTCTTCACTTCATCTCCAGTTACTTTGTGAATGTTCCTCCTAGATCCTCTTGCCCAGGGGTTGACTTTCCATGTGTTTCCTTCTCAACGAATATTGTTCCAACCAGTTTAACTCTAGCTTCATCGGATCCAATCAAATATTCCGTGCAAGAATTTTGGTTGGTGTTTTTGCTCCATCAACTGGGTTGTAGCTCCATGGTTCCTTTGATGGTATCAAAGACACCTGCCTTTGAATCTTCAGTGCTGAATTTGTGAAATTTTAGAACTGATGTGCTAGAGGGGAGCTTGGACTATTAATTCCGCTGTCAAGACAAGAAATGTTGACTTCTGTGGAAAGACACAGTCTTCATCCTGAGTAATTCGTCCAACCAACACATTAATTGATATAGCAGCTAGGAGGTCCCAGTAGGAGCCAGATACTTGCAAGGCAGTCCCCTGTAAATCAGATAAAAGAAGAGAAATGGCACCAAGCCAGCTCCATCAGTGGTAACTTCATAATTGTGGAAACAGTGAGCAGGACTGTGCTGCTGAGTTTAAGGCCCCCAATGATTTTATAATACAAACCAAAAAAAGACCTCATTCTCTCTGGTTTTGAAAATCTAGACATCAGTTTTACTCACTGTTGGAGAGAGGTGGCCATGTCAGAGGTGGCTCCTGCAATACATGCAGGCCTAGAGGCTGAAGAGGTCTGCAGAATCTGGGGTTTTGGAAACCCTTCTGTGACTGAATACCTCAGAATCCCTGAACTGCTCAACTCTGGAGCCAATTGGGGGTTGTCTCTCCCTCTACCCAGCCTCATGGCATGCCACCATCAAAAACAAATACCAGAGGCTATTACAAACAATTTTTGGAAACTCCTCCTCAGCCCACCGTCCATTGCCTGACATCACATTGAACTTGATAAAGGCCACATTATGAGAGCGAGCTTTTCCTCTCACCAAAAGAGCCATCCAGAAAGTCTCACTAGAACAGACATGGTCAGGATTTTATTCCCCATACTTTTTGGTTCAAAAGAAAACCAAGGACCTCAGGCCTATTTTAGACCTCAACTTCTTGAACACATATGTGAGAAAGACCTTATTCAGCAAGGTCATGGTGCAATTGATTCTACTCTGCCTCATGGCAAATGGAAGGATGTGCTCTGTGGATATTTAGGATGCTTACCTTCACATAAAGATAGTGAAAGAGTCTGGGAGATTTGTATACTTATGAATAAGAGATAGTTATAAACAATTCAGGGCATTGCCATATTGTCTCACCACAGCTTCAGGGTGTTCAACTGTATGGCTGTTGTAGCAGCTCATCTATTACTTCAGGGATAAAAAAATGTCCAATATCCAGATGACTTTCTACTTGCTTCCCCCTCAAAGGAGTCTCTTCAGCAAGACAGGAATTATCTTTTTCATCTTAGCAATTTCCTTGGCATAGCTGTAAACCTGCAAAAGTCTAACCTGATCCCAACTAAAAAAATAATATTCCTAGGTTGTCACTTGGATACCACTTATTCCCTTCCTCAGGACAGAATTTGGACCTTATAATCTGCAGTTAAGTGTCTCTTACTCAGCAGCCCTCCACAAGCAGCTTTGGTTCTTAGAACTTTAGGTCTGATGCTTTCTTCAGTTCTGATGGGAGTGGGTGTAAATGTCACCTTTTCAGGGGATTCCTCCTTATCCACCACACCAAACCCATCTCTTTTCTCCTGTCTTACATCATATGCTGTTTCATGGGGGTAACAAAAGCTGTTCATCCTCATCAGTTAGGAGAAGGATTTCACTCAAGAATGTTTTTAGTGCCAAAGAAAGAAAACTGGAGACCAGTTCTAGATCTTTCTTTCCTGAAACAGTTTGTGGTAGTACCCAAGTTCAAAATGCTTTCTCTTCACAGCCTGTTACCCTTTCTTCCTCATTTGAGTTTTTTAATAACCTTAGATTTAAAAGATGCACATCATTACATTCCTGTTCATTCAGATTTTTGGGTGTTTTTTTAAGGTTATGTGTGTTACCCTTTGGTCTATCCGTTGCTCCCAGTGTGTTCATAAAGTGTCTAGCTCCTGTTACAGCCCATTGTAGGTTACAGGGTATCCACATTTTTCCTTATTTTGACAACTTTTCAGAGTCTTTTTCAAAGTGTCAGGAATCTCTCACCTAGGTAAGAGATCTCCTACACAGCCTTGGATACCAGGAGAACATTCAAAAGTCTTTTTTTTATTCCCTTGTCACTCACACTTGTGTTTCTGGTTGTGTTTCTGGTGTGCCTGCTGAACACATCAGTCCAAAGAGGTTTTACAGAGGAAAAATAGATCTAAATTTAGATCTATTCCTGAGATTTTTCCACTCAGATTTCTGTCACAGTGAGAGAATACCTTAGGATTCTGGTTCTTGTAGCTGCTATGATTCTCATGATATCTTTTGCAAGACTCCACATGAGAAAAAAAAACAGTGGTATCTGAAATCTCTGGTCTCAGCATCAGTACCTATTGTCCCAGTTCTGGGATTTGAAATATGGGAAATCACTTGGTGGAGACATCAAATTTCTCAGAATCCTGGTTTCCCATTCTCAACACCTGCTCCAAAGCAATCAGTCGCAACTTATGCCTCAGACTTTGCTTGGGGAGCAGTGTCAATGGATATGAAAGCGCAAGATCTTTGGGACAAGAAATTCAGACCAAAACACATAAACATAAACAAAGAGATACTAACTGTTATAAAGGCACTCAGTTCTGTGAATCATCTGTGGTCCCTGGGACCTCATCAAGTGGGTGCAGGCAATACCAAAATTATGTACTACATAAACAAGCAATGGAGAACCATGCTATCCACTATGTAGACTAGCCATGTTAGCATGGGATAGAGCTTTACAGCACAATCTCACTCTACAGGCATCTTACATTCCATCATTGTAAAAGCATGTGGCAGACAAGCTGAGCAGGACTAATGCTGATCCTCAGGAATGGAATCTGAATCATTGGATCTTTCAAGATTTGATCAATCTCTGGTGTAGTCTTCAGGAAAACCTTTTTGCCTACTCCCTAAACAATTTGCTGGCAAAATTATTTTTCCAGTACTCCATTCAAGAAGGCCTGAAAGACAGATGCCATATGTTTTCCTTGGCCCAAAAAGTTCCTGTATGCTTTTCTGCTCCATCTAGTGATTTCCAGAGTACTTTTGAAGATTCAGAACGAATTTTAGAAAGATCATTGTTGTGACTCCCTTCTCATCCAGGCAATAGTGGTTCTCCCTTATTTTGGAACTGGACAGGGACAACTATCACAAACTTCCTCACAGACTGGATTTAGTCACACAACCTCAGGGTTGTTTGATACATCTCAACCCCAAGCAAGTACAGCTGACTGCCTAGATGATTAGGTGTTAATACCTTTTAGACATCTGTTTTCTGAGGATGAGCAACAGATGCTAATGGAGGCGAGAAAGCCTGCTAGTAGAAAATAGCTTTCTGCTTCTGCTATGTATAGGAGCCATAACTGTGTAGATCTAAAATACAGCTTCAAATCAGGTAATCCCAATCACCTTGTTCTGCTGGAAGGATTAACTTATCCAACTTGACTCTTGCTCTCTTCCACACCCAGATAAAATCCTTCAGCTTTTTATCAATTGCTATCCACAACCTCTGTGGTTGATAAAAATATGCCTGACCTGTGTATAAAACTAAAGGGACTAAAAACATTTTCACTGCTTGTATCTTGTTATCCATACTCATAAAACAGAGCTTCACGTTTTTCAGTTTTTGTCTTAATTTTTTTAGTCTCTTCCCACATATCCTTAGCTGCCATAACATAATCCTTTTTAATCCATACTCTTAAGTACATTTTATCATGTTCCCATAAATATGGATATTCTGAACCAATTTATTTGTGGGTACATAGTTTACAGTTATTGCCTTTGCTTTATCTTCATTAATTTTGCATCTTAAAAAGACTTGAAACTGTCTCAAACTGTTCCACATCACTGAAATGTCCTTTTCTGGTTTTATTAAGTACAAAATAATGTCATCTGCAAGTAAAGCCAAGTTTTCTTGATTACCATACCAATTATATCCTTGAGTTTCAGAGTCCCTAATTTTCTTTGTTCAAACTATAATGCAAATAAATGGAAGGAGGACACCCCTGCCTGGTTCCTCTGTTCAAATAGAAGTTGAAGCGCTACCCCTCCACTTTATTTTTTTCCTTTGATCCTGCATATATCTTCTTATTTAACCTTATTATTGTGTCAGAGAAATCAAATGCTTCCATTGCCCCACTCATAAAATCTCAACTTTACTTTGTCGAAGGATTTCTCTGCATCAACGCCCACCAACAGCAACAGTGGTATTTTTTGACATTCTGTTTCTCATTGTATCATCATTGTTCCAGTTTGTCTTTCGGCTTTTTCCCGGTAAGGGGTCGCCACAGCAGAACTCCAGTCTGCTAATGATTGGCAGTAGATTTTTTTTACGAAACGCCGAGGTGCCAGCTCGACGCCCAACCTTCAATGAAGGCACACCCATTTACGGACGCATGTCTTTCAAACGCTACCCAACCGCAGGGAGGACATGCAGACTCCACACAGAAGGCACTCCCAAGCCAAGCTGAGAATCAAACAGGAGAACCTCTTGCTGTGAGGTAACAATACTACCGCCATACCACTGCGGCTCTTATCATCATTGTTCCAGTAATGTTGAAAAATGTTTGCCTCCCCTCCACAAAACCACATTGATCTATAGCTATCAAATTTGGCATCACTTTTCCCATTCTTTTAGCCCTTATAGACATAAACACTTTATAATAATGGTTTAGAATCATAATTGGCCTTTATGAAACTGTATCTGATGGGTCTTTACCATATTTAGGTATTACAGCCAGCACAGCTTTCTTCCAAGATGTTGGTGCTTCTCCTCCTTTTAAAGTACCGTTAAACAAAACCTTCCAGATTTTTATCAGTTTTTCCTTCCTATCTTCCAAACTTACACAGGAAAAACATCTATTCCTGGGGATTTTTCTTTAGATTGGTGATACATCACCATTTTATCTCATCTCCTATCTTAACTGTCAATAATTTTTTTAAAACAAGAAACACCTTTATTGAATTCCCACTTATGACGTAGGCAGTCATGCATTTATATAAATGAAAACAAACCGTATTAACATATATGCAGTTGCAAACATTATACATCACATATAATCATCTATACAGTTATTGCTATTCAACCATTATGTAGCTCATTCATTTCCTGCCTTCTCTTACACCTCATTCCTCCTCCAAAACATTATTCTATTTGTACTGCACTCACAATTCCATTTTTTTCTATATAATTTGCTCCTAGCATTTTCTAAAGTTCCTACTTCCAGTTTCTTTATCTCTGTTACTATATTCACTATTTCTGGTATGGTTGGTTTACACTTTAATTTCCATTTTCTGATAATTGCTTGTTTGGCAGCCACCAGGATTAAACTCGCCAAGGCTTTTCTTTGGCTAGGCAGTTCCAAATCTTTCTTGTTCTGCGAGGTTTCCCCTATTCTGCAATACTTTAACCTTTGTCAATCCCTCTAAATAATACCTGTTACTTCTTAACCATGTCTCTTTTTCTTTTAATTCTGCCCCATTTTTAAATTCCAGTTTCATTTTATCTCATTCCCTATCTATATTTTCTGAATTAATTTATATATTTTCTAATAACTCACAATTCATTTCCAGTAGACATTCTTTAAATTCCTTTCTGTTTAACAGATAGGTGGGAAGCACCAGTGTCTCATCTGTAATTTGTTACCCTGCATTTTTATTTTAGTCATTATTGGTATGTGATCCAAAATAGTTCTTGGATGCATATCAAAACTTTCAATTAAATGCACGTGTTCCTGTGAAATATAAATGTTAAGTTGTCAGTCTCGCCTTCATTCTTGCTGGTTGGGACTCAGCCATCTTCTATAGCTCGAGAGCTGTTTACTGGCTCGAGGCTACCCCTTATCCCATGATGCTTAGCGCTAGCTACCCAGATCTCGTTTGCTGCTTCAGCTGCAAGGTTCCTGGATACTGGCTCAGGCTTGTATAACTTCGTTTATTAGCTTTCTTGTCAGATAAGAATTCTTTTTTCTTGTATTATTGTTAGCGATAACTAGTATATTTAGTTTATTTAGCTAGACTGTTTAGTGTTGTAGTTCCCTTTAACTTTAGAACTCGTTTAAATTAGAAAGTTCTCCCCCCCTTCCCCCACCTTTTAGTGGGTAACCGTTTAACTTAGAGGCTTCCTACTCAAAAAAAAAAAAAAAAAAAAAAAAACTATATATATATATCTTTCATTTGTAGTATTCTTGTGGTCTTTTGTGGTAGTGTTAGCCCTAGTCTTATTAGTTAGCCCTTTACTAAAATAGTTACATTAGCTGTGATGTATAGCTTAGTGTGGTTCTTTGCTATTTGTTGATTATGTCTAAAGAATCCAAGGTTTTGGGATTCAAGAAGTGTGATTCATGCTGTCAGAAAATGTCTCTGACAGATGGTCACACTTCTTGAGTCTACTGCTTAGGTGCAGTTCACCTGCAGGACTTTTGTATGCCATACATTCAGCCCAAGAGTTCTGCAGGAGTGCAGAAACAAACTTATATATTGAGGGGCCTTCTTAAGCCCCAGGATTCACCAGCCAAGGCTCAGCCGGTGAAGTCTCCTACACCAGCCAAATCGTTGGCTCCCAGCTTGGAGCCGTCTTTGGCACAAGACTTGTCTACTCCTTCGGTTCCGGCTGGAACCGAGGAGACTGCCTCCTCGTCGGCTATACCAGTACCCTCGGAGCCATCAAGGACTCACAAGAGACCGAGGTCCCCTTCGTTGAAGTCCATACACTCGGCTCCGCGGTCTCCCCTCTTACAAAGTGACCGCAGTCATAGATCTTCCCACTCTTCTCGGTCCTCCAGGCTCTTGGACCATGATGTGGAGAGAGTGGTCAGTAGGTTGTTGAAGTCACAGGCACTGGCCAAAATGTTGTCCAGCCCTCCTCAACAGGTGTCGGCTCCATCTGTTTCTATCAATATTCCACCTCCGACTCCATTGAGTCCGGAGCCGGAGTTTGTTGGGGTCCGAGTCGTGGAACCGTCGGCTCCGATAATGATTTCTCCTTCAGATCCGTCATCGGCTCCGATCCCTTTGATGGTACTTTCCCTCAAGGGATCTGGGTGCCGAGACTCCCTCGTGAGCTCCGAGGGGGTGAGTGGCATCGGACCCTTGTCCGACCCCGTTCTCCCTCTGAGAGCTTCGGCGCAGGTGAGCTCGGCTCCTACATCGGCCTCTGAGCTGTCTCCCTCGGTGCGGAGCAGGATTCCGGTTTCCTCGGAGCCGGAGCCTTCTCTGCATCATGGCAGAGATGCCTTCGATGTCATGAGGAGTGTGCTGGCCTCTCAGCCAGCTCCACCTTCGGACCCACTAGCTCTGTCCCCTGTGGTGCCTGCGTCAACCTCTGTCGCTCCTCCAGACCCCAAGCGTGGGGAACCAATGCTCCTGGTCACCCCATTGGGTGTTTCCTCTTTTTCCGAGGCCTCCCCTGATCATTCAGAGGAGCCCCCTCGAAAGAAGAAGTGCAAGAGGAAGTACATTGACTCCCCTGAGTCTGTCACTTCGGATACGGATTTGGATGAATTGGAAGGGTCCCTGAGATCTCCCTCTGAAGATGTTTCCTTCTCGGACATCCTTGAAATTCTTAAGCAGAGGGGGAACTGGAATAACCTAGCCCCTACTGAGGATGAATCTGTATTCCTGGATGCGTTCGGTTCCCGACCATCCACCTCCTGGGTTTCTCCTCCCTTCGATCCACTAATGTCTGTGGTGGCTTGAAGGGCTTGGTTAGCCCTGGATACAGTGGAACCAATCCCAAGGAGATCAGGCAAGTTTATTACTGCTCCCCCTGATAAACAGTTCCTTACTAAGGGTGTTCCCGTGGATGCCATGGTGGTAGCAGCAGCCACTAAAAAGGAGTTAGCTGAAACTTCTGCCTCTGTCCATCCTCCTAACAAGGAGTCCAGGACCATGGACAGATATGGGAAGCGAATGTTCGCTTCAGCAACCTTTTCCATGAGGTCACTGAATTACTTATGCCATTTCACCAGGCTTCAGAGGGATCTCCTGAAAGAACTCGGAGATACCCTACAGAATCCATCAGCTGAAGGGGCTCAGGCTAAAATGGCCTCTCAGCTGGCAACCCTTAACTCAGTAGTCAACTCCTCCATGAGGCTCATTTCCTATGCAGCTGATGGGGCGAGTAGAGCTGCAGGCACAGGTGTGGCACTTCGGAGACATGCATGGATGCGGCTGTGTAATTTTGCGGAACCCTTCAGAGTGTCATTCACCAACACTCCCTTTGACGGTGCCTTTCTTTTTGGACCACAGGTGAAAGACACTTTTACTTGGTGTGAGCAGGAAGGCAAGACTCTCTCTGCCATAGGAGTCCATTTTTCCACCCCGTCTAGACCATACCCCTTGTGTCAGAAGAGTGGAAAGATGTGGTTTCAGAAATCCCAGGGATCTTTGCCTGACACACGTAGTGATTTTTCCTCCAGGGGCAGAGGAGGAAATAATAATAGTAGACGCCGCCCTTGTGGCAGAGGGGGTCCGCAGAACCAGGGCAGTAGAGAATCCTTCTCTGACAAGCCCTTTCAACATCCCTGAGGGGTTGCCCAACTGTCCATCTCTGGAGGCAGTCGGGGAAAGACTTTTGTTGTACCCAGAAGCCTGGCTAAACATAACGCAAGACAAATGGGTACATTCAGTAATATCCGGAGGTTACAGAATTCCATTCGTTCAACCCCGTTTACCGTCATGCAAGTCACCCCCAGATGTTCCACCCAATCTGAGGGACCAAGCAGTTATAGAAGTTTCAAAACTGCTAGAAAAAAGAGTCATCCAGGAAGTCCCGTCAGACCAACACTGATCCGGAACTTACTCAAGGTTCTTTTTGGTACCAAAAAAGACAGGGGACTGGAGACCTATTTTGGATCTCAGCAGACTGAACATGTCTGTTCAAAGAACAAAGTTTCAGATGGTTACACTACAGTCCATTCTGCCCTTTTTGGGTCAGGACAATTGGATGTGCTCTATAGATCTCCAGGATGTATACTATCATATCAAAATGGACAGATGCTCCAGGAGGTTCCTTCGCTTCTGGCTGGCAGCCAGTCATTACCAGTTCAGAGCTCTGCCCTTTGGTCTCACCACAGCCCCCAGGGTGTTCACCAAATGTATAGCAGTAGTCACGGCTCACCTGAGACATCAAGGATTCCAGGTGTTTCCATATCTAGATGACTGGCTCCTTACTGCTACTACCAGGCATCAACTCTTTCAAGCCAGGGACTATGCAATTTCAATTTACTCCCATCTAGGCACCACCATAAATTTTGAAAAATCTGCCATGTTGCCCTGTCAATCTATTACTTATATAGGAGCAGACTTAAATACAAGGAGCATGTTTGCAAAGCTACCTTCGGACAGGGTGTCCACAATTCGCCAGCAAGTTCAAGTCCTCATGCAATGCAAAAGGGTACAAGTCAGGTACGTCCTTCAAACTCTAGGTTCTATGGCAGCGGCAATTCTTTTGATACCCTTGGCCCGCTTTCACATCAGAATCCTGCAGTGGCTAGTATTCACACAGTGGTCCTTCCAACAGCTCCCCATGTCTCACATGAGCATTATTACAGAAGCATGCAAAAGGCACCTTTCCTGGTGGATGGTCTCCCCGCTAGTGTCTCAGGGCAGACCCTTCATTCAGCTCCCTCCAGTTGCCACAGTGACCAAGGACACCTCCCTGATAGGGTGGGGGGGCATTATCCGGGCAGGACAGTCCAAGGCACTTGGCATCCTCACGAGTACCATCTGCATATAAACATCTTAGAAATGAGAGCCGTGCTCTTAACGTTGCAAGCTCTTCAGGACTCTCTCCCTTCTGGGACCATTGCAATTCAAATGGACAATATGTCAGTGGTGTGGTACATCAACAAGCAGGGCGGGACCAGGTCCTACCCCCAATGTCGAGAAGCCCTCAGACTCTGTCAGTGGGCGATTTCCTCCCAATGATTTCTGATTGCGATGCACATCCCTGGGAGGTCCAACGTCATAGTGGACAGGCTCAGCCGAGCTATCCTCATGCCTCACGAGTGGTCTTTGAATCAGGTAGTTGCGGATCTGATCTTCCGCAAATGGGGTCAGCCTTGCTGCGACCTTTTTGCCAACCCCTTCAACAAATGCAGCAACTACTTCTCCCTTCTTCCACTTCCTGGTCACTCTCCCAGAGAAGCTCTGGTCCACGATTGACCTCAGGGACTTCTTTATGCATTCCCTCCATTTCCCCTGATACCGAAACTCATACAGAAAGCAATGTCGTTGGGTTGCAGAATGATCCTCATTGCCCCCTACTGGCCTCGACAGATATGGTTCCCATTCCTGCACCATTACCTTCTCGAGCAGCCTTGGACTCTGGATCTGATTCTAGACCTACTGATTCACCAATCAGGCGGGCTTCATCATTCTCTTCAAACACTCCAGCTCACAGCTTGGTTGCTCCACTTCCAACCTTAGCCAGGCTTCCCAGCATTTCCCCGGCCGTTCACGACATTATTGTTTCTTCCCATAAGTCTGCCACTAGAAGGACTTATGCTAGCAAATGGAAACGTTTTTCTTGTTGGGCAGAGGCTAGGAACATAGACCCCTTCACAACCTCTATCCACGAAATCTTGGAGTTCCTAACAGAACTCTTTCACTTGGGGTCCGCTTCTGCTACAATCAGGGTTCAATTAGCGGCCATTTCAAATTTTCATGTTGGATTGTCTAATGCAAACGTTATGTCTCATAAGTTATGCAAAGCTTTTCTAAGAGGGGTTACTCTCCTTAGACCCCCCAGTGAGAGATCCCCCTCCTCCTTGGGACCTTAATTTGGTACTAACTTCTTTGATTATGCCCCCTTTTGAACCAGCAGCATCCTGCTCCATGAAGTTTCTGTCTTGGAAAACTCTCTTTCTGGTATTCATTACTTCAGCCAGACATGTCTCTGAACTTCAGGCATTATGCATCCGCCCTCCATACTTAGTATTCCATAAGGACAGAGTTGCTCTGAGGACTAATCCCTCTTTCCTTCCGAAAGTCTGCTCAGAGAATAATTTGAATCAGTCTATAGACCTATCTGTGTTTTTTCCTAACCACACCAACAAGGCAGTATATAAGTTACATCAATTGGATGTCCATAGACAATTGTGTTTCTATCTGCCTAGGACGAAGGAGATAAGGAAGTCTGATGAACTGTTCCTTTCCTATGCCTGGGGCAAACAAGGTCTCTCAGTTTCCAAAGTGACCTTATCTAGGTGGTTGTCTCACATCATTACCTTTATCTATCAACCTAGGAATAAAGACTTGACAATCAAACTGAAAGGTCATTCTACTAGGGCCTTAGCCACCTCTGTAGCCTTCCAGTCTAGGTTGCCCATGGACTCTATCTGTGCCGCTGCTACGTGGGCAAATCCTCATACCTTTATTTGTCATTACAAGTTGGATTTGGTCTCCAGGAGTAGAGCTAACTTTGGTTCCACTGTTCTGAAGAGTCTATTCCAATGAGCCACCCAGGATAAGTAGGTGCTAGGAACGCTGTCCCAGCCAGCAAGAATGAAGGCGAGATTGACAACTTAACATAAAGAAGTTATGTACCTACCATAACGTTCCATGTTAGTTGTCTTCATCTCGCCTTCTTTCTTGCATCCCCCCCTCCATCCCCCTGTCCTTTTGGACTGAGAGGAGTTCAGGTTTCACTGGCTGAGTGTTCTCTGGTTTGTTTCCTTTACTGACTTAGACAGTAGGACAGGTTTGCTTAACCATTTGTTTGGAGGGGTTCCTTCTATAGCTATGTCTGGAGTTAGCTATTTCAAACGAGATCTGGGCAGCTAGCGCTAGGCATCATGGGATAAGGGGTAGCCTCAAGCCAGTAAACAGCTCTCGAGCTATAGAAGATGGCCGAGTCGGAGCCGAGGATCGGCTCCGATCCCAACCAGCAAGAAAGAAGGCGAGATGAAGACAACTAACATGGAACGTTATGGTAGGTACATAACTTCTTTTTTCTGTCTATCCTACCCCAGTTTTAATAATTAAATTCTCTCTGAACTCCTACTACTTTATTCACATCTTCCATACCAAATATTTTCATACATTTCTTCAAAAATATACCCTCTTTTATTATATTTCCCTTCTAGGCCCCCCAGATGCATCTTCATAGTTGCAAATCAAATTCCAGTCTGCATTTGTAAGTAATATTTCCTGCTGAAAGCTGATTATTTCTCCCAGAATTTTTTAAGCTCCACTGTAGCAGTTTTGGGTGGAATATAAGTACATTCCAGAGTAATCCTCCACCCTTCCCAATAGCCCCATACTACTACAAATCTAGTATTATTATCTTTCTTTTCACATTTTCACTATTGGAGCTCCTCTAGCAATTAACATATGTTCTTCTCTTTTCCTTTGTCCCAGTTATTCAGAATAACTATCCTGAAATCCTTTTCTTTATCAAATTCACATCCTCATTTTTTTCAGATGTTTCCCCTGTATCATAGCTATTTGCACTTTGCATTTCTTAATATAGTTCAGTGCACTTTCTTTTCTGTATATACCTGTGAGACCACATTCACATTCAAAGATATGGAAAGTGTTAAGAAGTTGTTATTACCTCCTGTTATGAATAACAGCTTTTTTAAAGATGTCTAGTTTAATCTTTTTTGTTACATGCATACACTAATGTTTGGTAGTTTTTTTTTATACAATTGTTTCTTGTCATATCCATTTGAACCTATGTAGCATCTTACAAAACTTTTTGTTTTAATGAAAACCCTCAAAAAAAAACACATACACACACACACACACCCATGACTTATTAACTTAATAGAAACACACAAAGCAATAAACATTCAACTAATGAAGATCAACCCTCATAAGAGGAACAATTGTCTCAGATTGACAGCTACATTCACAGGCTGTAATTGATTTATAATGAAGGTTATCCATACTAAGATGCAAAGCACTGCCTGTGCTTTTACTTACACAAGTGATATATATTTTTGTCTTTTTGTCTAAACTGTACTGATTTTTAAGATGCAGAAAAAAATTTGAGTGCTTTCAGAAAACATCTTTTAACCATTGAAAGAAAAAAAAGTATCTGTTTTTATAGCCCTCTTTTCAGATTGTCTCCCTAGAAACATGAGAACCAGATACACAGTTGCCTTCAGCTACAAACTTCAGATGTATTATTTGCTAAAGGAAAACATTTCATTACGTTCAGTGCTCTTTTATTTACTTGCTTCCACTTAAAACTTGAGATTAAGCCAAAGGCCTTAATCCAGTCATCCCCCGCAAAAGTAAGAAAAAGCACATACATTTTACTTGTATCTTGCTCTGTATACTTTTAGAACATGTCTCTCACCTCAACAACCTACGATTACAGCTTATTATCTTAAACATGCTTAATCTTTCAGAACTTCTGAACAGTTGTTCATTTCTTTTGAAGCAGACTTTTTCCAAATGGTTGTCTCCAGTTATTAACTTTTGTTATTCCCACCACAACAAAACGATTCCAAGCAGGGACAAGGCTCAATCTACCAGGGTCTTGGCTTCATCTATGATTTTTTTTGGGAAGGGTTTGACTCTAGAAGTATTGGTCCTCTGTGCACTGTAAACTAGATTCCTTTTCCAGGTCTGGGACAGGCTTTGCTATAACCTTTCTCCTGGCCTCCTAGATGCTATTCCTTCCACCTCCCAGTTATTTTAAGCTATGATACTACTCATATAACTTAGGCTACTGCAGCAGTGATCAGTAGGAAAAAGAGTACAGTAAAAAACTTAGACCCCTTTCTGCTGAGGCCTGGAGAGAAAAAAGCTCCATTTAGAAAATATCAAAAATACAATATTACTTAAAATTTGACCAGTACAAGTACAGAACCCCCTTTTTGAACCCTGCTACTACAGTGGAGCTGAAGTTTTTTTCTTGGTGGTGGTGGTCACCTCTGCTCAAATTATGCCAGAGGTATAGGCTCTTACCTACAAGCCACCTTATTTGATTTATTTGCAAAGATAGGGTATCTCTTCAATCAGCCCTACCTTCCTTCCCAAAGAAGCTTCAAATTATATCTTGAATCAGACCATTAACGTAGTATTCTTTCCTAATTTTTTTCCAGTAAAGGGGGAATATACCTTTTACTTGTTAGATGTTTGTCAATTAAGATTCTACTTATGTCACAATAAGAATTTTAAGAAGACAGACCAACTCTTTTATCTTTTTCTCTGTTAAGTTACGTAATGGTGTTATTAAAGTCACCCTTTCCAGGTGGCTATCCAACTCTGTTACTTTTGCTTACAAAGTTAAAGTTTTATATCATTGTCTCACAATCCTAAAGAACATTCCACTAGAGTGACTGAAACTTGCGCAAATTTCTTTTCCAGAGTTCCTATTGATGATCTTCATGCGGCAGCCTTTTGGTCTACTCTACACAAGTTTCAATCCCACTACAAATTGGATTTGCAGTCCAGATGTTGGGCTTTGATTGGCTCCACCATCCACTGGAATATCCTTTGATGAGACCAGCCAGAGTTTCTAGTAGCTGGGCACTCTGTCCTGTCAGTTGACAATGGATGGAAGAGATAACATCAGATATGAAGGTTATGTACTTACCGTAATGTTAGGTCCATGTTTCTGGGCTCACAATTGACTGCACTAGACCTTTCCAGAGCCATGTCTTATTTATAGTTTGAGACTCTGTTTTTCCCTATTATCATGTCTATATGTTTATTTTCTTGTTAGGGAATCTTCTTGTGGCAGGCAGGCCAACTCAATCTGATGTACTATGCTGATGGAGATTATTTTGGGTAGGGAAGAGCCTGAGCCTTGGATTTAAATATTTAAAAGCTGCCAGTGTCAGATCCATAGATATTTGATAACCTATCAGGTGAGGAGGATGGAAGAAAGCAAAACTGATATGACATTATGGTAAGCACATAGCTTTCATTTTCTATGGATTGGCGCAGAGAATTATATATTGGGAGTTAGGTCTACAGCATTGTATAACTCTTCAAGCTTCTTAGATGCTGTCATAACAAAAATGCAGTGACAGACAAGCAGAGCAAGACCAGTACAGACCCTCTCAAACTGAAGTTGAATGAGGAGGTCTTCCTGGAATGGATCCAGTTGTGGCACACTCCTCTAATAGATCTGTTTGCCTCCTTTCAAAACAGACAAGAAAGTAAATTCTGCACCAGAATTCCTAGCAGGCAGGCCAGGAAAAACAGATGAATTTTCATTCTTCTGTTTGGGAATGTTCCTATATGCATTTCTACTGATATCCACATTTTATTCTGAAGATTTAGAAGTATTCTCCAAAACTTGTGACTCTTTTCTGGCCCAGGCATCATTGGTTCTCCCTTCATATGTAAATGGCCAGGGGCAGTTACAAAAAGCATCCTCACAGACTAGATCTACTCATACAAGACAGGGGGAGTATGGTACACTCTAATCTCAGACTACTTCAACTGACTGCCCGAATGGTTTTGTTCTAATATGTATTAGGCACATTTTTCACGAGGATGTGCAGCAGGTACTAAAGGAGGCAGGAAACCAATCTACTAGGAAACCTTATGTTAGCCAATGGAGAAGATCTTCTAGTTGGTGACTCACCTATAAATAGGGCCCTATCTGGAATTATTGCCACTGGTTCTCAAACATGTGTGGGTTACTATCCTATGCTGCTGCTTTGGCAATGGATATTTTTCAGCCATTTCATCATGTCTTCCTTTCGATACATCTCTTTATCTCAGACTTTGCTCAAACTGTTCTACAGAGCTTTTTCTGTTGACAAGTAAGGTTGCCTGTTATTCAGGTGACAATTAGGATCTTTAGTTTGTACTCTGAAAACTATTTCTGTCTGCATTTGAACCATCCGTTCTGGCTGATTTTGGCTCATATTTTTGGTGGACTATCACATGGGTTAATCCTTTTGTTTTTCCATGCATATTGGGTTACTGGTAGAAAAAATTTCGTTTATATACCCTTAAAACTTTCAGAGTGTACCTACCACGAATGTAGCCAACTATCTCCCTGATTTCTTTAAGAATTTGAATGACAGGGAGAATAGATTCTATGTACTCTGGTCATGAGTTTGAAACTTGGGTATTATCTTGTCAGCACCGAGTCCTGCAGGAAAGCTATACTGCTGTGGAATTACCAGTATGTGACTAGAAAAGGGCCCCCTCTGTCAGTTCAGAAAATTCAAGTTGGTTATTTTCTGTATTGCAATTAGGTATTAGTAGATAAATGCCAAGGTCTTTGAAAGATATAGGAAATATAAGAAGGATATACCTGCATTTTTGAAGAATCATCCATAAGACTTTATAATATGTGTAATTCAGAAGTTCGTAACTGCTCTTGATAAGACTCGTAAAACATGTCTGAATGATAGAACTGGCATGTTCAAAGTATAAAGTGTGTTAAAGCATGGGAAAACCTATACAGTTGATTTAGGCAATGAAACATCATCTTGCAGTTGTGAAGACTGGAGGGGATTTATTTTTCCATGCCAGGCCAAGTGATGCATTTTTTGTTGTACTGATAAATAGGATTGGGATAGTCTTCATGCATCATATTCCAAAACCCTGTTATTTATATCAGACAAAGAGTGTTTTTCATGCAGTGATCAGTGGGAAATATTTGACGATATGAATGTAAAGCAATTAACACATGGGTATATTGAAAAAAGATCAGTCAGTACTTGACTTGTTACCGTGTAGAAAAAGTAATCAAACCATATTAATCAACGTACACAGTACTTAAAGAGCATAAACAGAATTTAAATACTTACCATAACATTAAATTCATGCTGTTATCTTCCACCTGTCTCAACTGTTGAGTATATTGGCTCCATCCAGATCCAATGCAAGCAATTTTCAGTGCCTTGAATCCAAGGCTGAGGCTCCTCCTGTGTATCCATAATTCCCTTCTACTCTCACAGTTCCTCAGATTACATTTGCCTGTTAATACCTAAGGGCCAGATTCAGTAAAGCCTACCCTAAGTACACACTAAGTGTACACAATATGTATTCAAATACATTCTAATCACATTTTTCTGACTTTTAGGCTTTCAGAAAGATTATACTAAGTGAACATATAGTCTGTACTTTGTGGTAACCTTTATGAATCCCTGTCAAAATTTAAATCTGCAAGAATATCAGTAGGAAAGCTAAAATTAAGAAGAAGGAGGTGTGAGTTATGTCTGCATTGTCTGTTCACATAGTGTAGACATTATAGAATCCTGGAGTAAGGTCTTTTCTTATATAATATAAACAGAAAAAGGACTGAAAGGACAATAAAACAGTCCCAGACTGGAAATATGACAAGGCTTCAGGCAGGTTCAAAAAAAGTATTTGAGAGTCCAGAAAATGACAGTTTAGTGGGGGTGTGGGGGGGGGGGCAGAGTGAGGGAATGTTGAGATGGATGAAAGAAGACCACATGGATCTAGCATTATGGCAGGTATATACATTTTGTATACAATGTTGTCTTTTCCAACTGCCTCAACTGTTGGGACAGAGTCCCCAGTTTCTAAAAATCCTGGGAGGTCTCATAGAAGGATATTCCAAAGAATAATGGAGCCAGATGATGGCCAGGACCTAGATTGCAAGTTCAACCTGTAGTGGAAAAGACTGTGGAAGTTGTAACAACTCTAGTAGAATGACTTCTAGGTTAGTGGAGTAAAGACAATTCTTTACAAACTAAAGCAATACGATTAGACAACAACATGGATAGCATGACATTGGAAATGCTCTCTCCCAATTTAGCCTAGATTAATGTCCTTGGCTTAAGCTATAAACAGGATTTTTTGTAAGTAAATAGGCTTGAAAAAATCAAAGAAAATGATGAAAGGCATGAAAATTGTTATGTTTCTTACAATTGCAAAGACATTAACTTGTTGTTTTTTAGTAAAGTGTAGACAGAATCGTAATTGGTGATGAATATCCAATAGATGTAAAATATATTCTTCTTTATCCGAAAGAATGGGAAAGAAGACTGGTAAGTTGGGGGCATTCTGTGATCCAGCAATAATGATGGGTTTACTGCACATCAGCAAGTCAAGAACATCAGAAATACTTGATCAAGGGATCTAAACCTCTTCTGCAACAACAGTGGAATGGTTTGGAGGGACAGGTATATCTTGCAGAGGATACCACTGCTCTGGAACAGACTCCCCACCCCTCATAACAAAGTTCAAACTTGCCCATATTCAAGCTCAACTTGGATCTATGGATGAGAAACAGAAAATTTACATAAATGTAAAACGAAAAAGTAGAATCGGCACCATGACCCTCAATAAAACAAAGAAACTTTATTGACTTACTGTTGCTAGTTTAAAAACTTTTGCCACGTAGGCTTCTTCATGCAAATGGTGAGTCAATGAGAACAAAGCATTTAAAAACACATTTCAATTAATTAATTAAAATTATGTGATCAGCAGATTTAAAGTAACATACACTTAAACAGACCTAGTGTAGAAGGATTGGAAAATAGCATGTACATAAAGTGCTTTAGTGCATTGGTCCAAAGTAGTTTATATTTAAACACCATTGCAATGTCAAAAAGTGAAAATACAAACACTCTTAAATATTGCTTAAAAGAAATATTATCTGATTGTATTATGTTTCACCTTTAGAAGTGGTTTAATGGTAAAATTGTCATTTAAATCCAGGGGTAGTTGTGCCTGGAAGCATATTATCCATTTATTTTGTAATACTTCTGTATAGTTTGTAATGTCCCCTCCTCTAACATTTTCTGGAACAATTTGTAAAATGAAAAAAATGAATTCATGTGAAGTATGAAGTATTAGTATCTTTAACATGCATATAAAGTGCATTTGTATTTCCTTGTTTCCGTATATCAGAGAGATGCTCACAGATCCTATCCTTACGTCTTCTATTAGTTTTACCTATATAGAAGGCGTTGCATGAATTATAAACTGCCATATATATGATATTCTTAGTGTTACATGTTCCATAGGTCCTCAATTGAAATTTGTTTTGATTAACTGGGTGAGTAAAGCATGTCTCAGTATGAATGTAGTTATAAAATTGGCAATTATTACATTTATGAGTTCTTGTTTGGTTGTAATTAATTTATTAATATATTTTTCTTGCTCTGTATAGCATAAAATATTACTTCTATCTCCTCCCTCTACTTACTCCATCCTATATTCCTTCCTACTTTACATTCTCATCCTTTCTATATACTCACTAGTCTATCTAGATTTACCCTCCCATTTCATTCCATTATGATTCTCTCTTCCTTTTCACATCCTGTTCTCTCTCTCCTTACATCCTTTATTCTTATGCACCTATACACCCTAACCTCTTACTACAATCAGCTTTATTTGCAACCTTGTTTTCCCACTTCTTCATACTACACTTTATTTTCTTTAACTCATTACTCCTCTATCATATCTTCCTCTCTCCTTTCTTACTTTGACTTTACTCTCCCTAAAATCAAACTTTCTCTTATGACCTCTCCTCTCGATAGAATCAAAAACAAAGTTTACTATTTCTCTCCCTTTATTACTCTTCTTTTTCTCCCTCTCAACACTCTACTACTCTCAGGGGACATCCATCCTAACCCAAGTCTCACTATTAATCCATCCTCTACTTCCTCTGGCTATCAAACTACCTTGCACTCACGTAATCCACACCCCAAAACTCTAACCTTTTACTCCATTAATATTCACAGTATCCCAAGTAAAACATCTGACTTTCACTCTTGGATAGACCAGTATTCTCCAAACATTGTTACCCTGTCTGAAACATGACTAAAACCACATAACAATGACAATGAATTTCTTCCTTCTGGTTACAGCATTATATGTCATGACAGAACATATAAAAAAGGTGGAAGCATAGCCTTTTTTATATTCTGATCTCCTGACCCTAACCCCCTCTTCCATACCTCATCCCTCTTTTCACCCAGCTGAACTTATCATTGCTGACTACAAACTTACAAAACCTTAATAATTATCTCCAGCTATATTCCCCCTGGAAATAATATTCCCTTATTAGAAGAGATTCTTTGTTGGATGTCTGATGCTTTAACAAACGAGACCAGAGTACTTGGAGATGTCAATATTAATTGGTTTACCATCTGCTCTAACTCTCTTGCTTCTAGTCTAAACTTATATGGTTACACTCAACTTGTCTCTACTCCTACTTTTCATCATAAGCCTACTAACACTAGCTCCATCATTGATTGGATTCTGGTGTCTAAACCTCACCTCTATCACAATCCGGAATTTCTCCCCAACTCCCTAAGTGACCACAGCCCTGTGTGTATCCAAAGATTTTCCACCCATCCGTCTCGACCACATAAAGTGATTGCATGTCATAAGCTAACTAACTTTGACCCTCAAAATTTTAACAACTCTCTCCAAGCTATTGATTGGTCCTTTCTCTCTTTCCTACCTTTGGGTGATGCTGTATTTCAATTTAATTCTATTTTCCTTAGCATTCTTGATTCTCTTGCCCCAGATTTGTCAGAGTTAAATCTCAATGTTCTCCTTGGCTGTCTAACTTCTCATGGTCTCTTATTCGTAAAAGAGACAATGCATGGAAACTGTGGACCAAAACAAAATTTCCTCCTATTTTCAAATTTATAGGGAGCTTCATAATCTGACTAAGAAACATATTATAATTGATAAGAAGAACGTCTATCTCACTCACCAAACATTCTCACCTAGAAACCCAAAAAAATTCTGGAGCTCTGTTAACCATATTCTCCACCCTGACAATCCTTCAACTTCCAACCCATGTCCTAGTAACACTCCACTTGAAACAGCATCTCTCTTTAACTCGTACTTCATTGATACCATCAGTAAGCTCATGCAGACTTCCTACCCACCTAATCTTTCACCTTCTACCACATCTCAACCACACAGCTCCCCCTTCTCATTACAAATAATTCCTACTAAATATATTAAAAACCTGCTTCTTAAACTTAAACCATGTTCACCTTCTGCTAATAAGCTACCTTTTCACTTCCTAAGGATTGCAGCTAATTCCATAGCATATCCTGTCTCTATAAGATAACAACAGTGGACCAAGTGCCAAAACAGTCCAACTAGAAAGCAAAAAGGCACTAGTGAAGAGAAAGAGGCTCGACTCCCTTGTTGTTCGTTCCACTCTTTATTAACACTCACAACGCGTATACGTGTGTTGGAGCGTTGTGAGTGTTAATAAAGAGTGGAACGAACAACAAGGGAGTCGAGTCTCTTTCTCTTCACTAGTGCCTTTTTGCTTTCTATATCCTGTCTCTATCCTTATTAATCACTCCATTACAGAATGAACTGTCCCCACTATTTGGAAAAAGTCTCACATAATCTCTATCCACAAGGGAGGAACCTCTGAACTCTCTAATTACTGACCTATAGCAATTCTCTCTCCTCTTTCTAAAATTCTTGAACGTTGTGTTCACAAACAAATCTTAACCTATCTTATCCAAGAAAATCTGATTACTCCAACCCAGCATGTTTTTCTCCCTTTCCACAATACAACCACTGTTCTCATCTCTTTTATCAACTCTATCTGTCTAGCTAGAGATAACAATAAACTTGTATCCTGCCTCTTTTTTAAACCTTTCTAAAGCCTTTGACACTGTATCGCACTCCATCCTCCTCTCCAAGCTAGCACAACTCAACTTATCCACTTCTATTATCTCTTGGTTCAACAGCTATCTTACTGACAGAATGCAATCTGTGAAATGGCTAACTACTCTCTCTCCCTTTCTCCCTATTAAAATGGGCATTCTACAAGGCTCAATTCTAGGTCCCCTTCTTTTTAACATCTTTACCAACCATCTACACCAATCTTGTCCCTTGTCCTCCCTCATTCAGTTTGGTGATGACTCCACTATTATCTCTGTTTCAGGGAACCCTACAGATCTACTATCACACAAAAATAATTTAACCTTACTGAATCCTGACTATCTAACAATCAGCTCATTCTTAACCCCAAAAAGGCAAAACTCCTCCTCTTCCTCCCAAAATCCCTCTACCATCTGAAATCATCATTTACCATCTCCTCACTAAATAATACTTTCCTTTCCCCTGAAACTCATACTAAGCTCCTTGGTGTGACTATAGATGATCAGATCAAATTTGACTTACATGTGCATCACTGTATTAAGAAAACTCACCAAAAGCTTGGCTTATTGTATAGAAATAAAAGGATTCTCACCCCTGACGCTAGAATCTCACTCACCCATACCTTCCTTCTTCCTAATATATTTTATGGCTCACAAATCCTAACTAATCTACAGTCTTGTCTTCTTTCCAAATTAGAATCTACCTATAATAAAGTAGACAGACTTGATGCCAACCTGTCTTTCAAATCTCATCATTGCCTAGCTCTGAAATCACTTAACTGCTTAGAGTTTCCTAACCAACTCTTATTTTCTCAACTTCAGGTTATACATTCCATTCTAAATAAACCCCACAGCTGCTCTAGTCTCTCGGCACTTATCTCTTTACACCTCCCCCCGTGATCTCTCAGAAGTTATGATCAACACCTACTTCAAATTTACAAACCTAATAAATCTATTGGACAGTATCTATTCAGCTCTTTTCTTGCCTCCCATTGGAATAAACTTCCGCTGTCCTTGAGAATTATTTCCAACGTTCATGAATTTAAGAAAACACTGAAACTGCATCTTAACAGTACCTGGTCTTGTCTCTGTAATCATCCAGCTTGAACTCCTCTCCTACTCTAGCTCTGCTTCCTTCCTACTGCCTTTCTCTTCCTTCTCTATTATCTTCTCTATCTATCTTCTTGCTCCTTATTTATAGTTATATGATATTATTATTACTGCTGGTACTGTATTGTTAAATTTACAAATATTTGCATAAAATAAATAAAAATATAAATAAATAAATAAATCAAAATAAATAAAAGCACCAAAATCAACCACAAAAATTCTGGTCAGGCATAAACAAACTTCTCCACCCAGGCCAATCAACTACCCCTACCCCCTTAACAACCCTCCAACAACCTCCTAAAATTCTTGCTAACACCTTTAACACTTTCTTTACAGAAACTGTGCAATCCCTAGCCAGTAAGCTATCTCCCTATACCCCAAGTACCACCAACCCCACACCTGATAATAAGATCCCCTTTAAGCTTGATCCAGTATCAACAGCTTTTAAGTCCCTACTTAAAAAAACTGAAACCCACCACCCTTTCAGCAGACCTACTACTTGCAGAATATCTCAAAAAAGACGCTAATGAAATAGCATACCCCATATCAATTTTAATCAATAGAACTATTCACGAAGCCTATATCCCCCATATCTGGAAAATCTCTCACACTGTTCCTCTTCATAAAAGTGGAGATTCCACTGAACTTTCACATTATAGGCCTATAGCCATTCTGTCTCCCTTTGCTAAAATAATGGAAAAATGTATCCACAAGCAATTTCTTGCCTATCTGAATCAAAACACTCTCCTAGCCCCCTCCCAGTACAGATTTAGACCTTGCCATAGTACAACCTCAGCCCTTCTCTCCTTCTCCCATACAATAAATCAAAACCGTAATGACAACAAGCTCTTCTCAGCCTTCTTCCTTGACCTATCCAAGGCATTTGATATGGTAAATCACCAGCTACTCTTAAACACATTAAAATCACTCTCCATAGATAACCTAGCAATTACCCGGTTTCATTCTTATCTAAGTGACAGACAACAAGCTGTACTATGGAAGGATAACCTATTGTCCCTTTTACCAGTCACCCTTGTAGTCCCACAGGGATCTATATTAGGTCCCCTCCTATTCTCCATATTCATTAATGACCTGTACAAAGTCATCCCTGATGCAACTTGTATTCAGTATGCAGATGACTCTGCCCTAATCTGTTCTGCCACCTCCCCCACAGATTTACAATCCTTGTCCCAAATCACATTCAACAAAGTAGAGAACTGGCTCACTGGTCACCAACTACTCTTAAACCCAAATAAAACCAAACTATTACTCTTCTCCCCCACTCGCAGGGTCCCCTCTTCACCTCTCATCACAATATCTAACACTGGTACCATAATTTCCCCAGAACCTTGTACTAAACTACTGGGAGTGATCATCGACAACAACCTCAAGTTTGATGCTCACATAGACAAAACTATTAAAACAGTTAATAAAAAAATAGGCTCTTTATACAGGATTAAACCATTCCTAACTCCATCTGCTAGAACTGTTATTGCCCATACACATCTGCTATCAGCCCTTCTTTATGCCTCACCCATCTTTGTAAACCTAGGCAAATCGATTCTCAATAAATTAACTAGGTGCTACAATAACATTGCCAGATTTGCCACAGGATAAACTTATAGAACCCATCACTGCCTTAACCTTCAATCGTTAGACTGGCTTGAACTATCCTATCAACTGCAATATAACCAACTAATAGTTGTTCACAAAATCCTCTACCAACCAGACAGTACACCCATACTGAAAAATATTATTAGCCCCTATAGTAACCTAAAATCCATTCACTCTTCCAAATAATTTCCAGTGCAAACTGTTAAAACCACCAATTCAGCTGGTGAATCACTATTCTCCAACTCTGCTGGTAAAAACTGGAACCTACTTCCTGCTGAACTCAACACTGACCCCTCCTTATCCCAATTCAAAAAATCCCTTAGAATATACCTAAAAATGCAGTGACTTTGTCCCTGTACAAACCCTGACTAACCCCCACTCAAACATAATTTATAAATGAGAACCTCATTACAGGAATAAAACTCTGACTCTCTAACTGTTTAAAATTCTGTGTATCACCCACCTACTGGAAAGATTTAAAGTTAACACTACACCATGTATGCTAACCACCTTTAATATATGTTTTCCTTTTTCAAATGAAATATTTAACTATTTCTTTCTCAGCTATTTGCTTCCAACCTTTGCTGTGTGTATGTGAGAAAAACATGTACCCGTGTGTACATATCGTTAAACAAATCTCAGTTTTGTGATAACTCACTGTAATAATTTCACAGTATTTACCCTTGTTTTTGTACATTTGGAGCTTTTCTCCCCGGGCCTTCGTTGAAAATGGACCTGTATCCAGTTGGACTTTCCCGGTTAAATGTAAAATAAAATAAAATTGTGGAGATTTTCTCCCCGGGCTTCCACTGGAAAAGGGTTTTGTCCAGTTGGACCAGCCCAGTTAACAAATGTCAACTAAATAAATAATAATAAATAAATAAAATGTTTGTAAGATTGTTAGATCTCCTGTATCCAAAGCTAAGATATTCAATTGTTATATCTTTAAAAGCTGCAATGTATTGTAACATAAGCCAATGTTTCTTAATGATTTCTTATATTTTATTTATGTCAGAATCATATGTAAAAATACATCTAAAGTGTGCAAAATCCTTTATGGTATTAGACGTATCTGTTCAGCTAGACTGTTCTGAGAAGGTAGGCCTTAATGAGTATTGTCTTTTAGTCTGTATGTCTCTCTTTAACCTATCTATAACTTGTTCATTATTTCCTCTATTTAAAAAAATCTTTAGACATGTTTTCAAGTTGCATATCCATATTCTCTTGGTTTGTATTTAGCCTAGCTGCCCTTGAAAATTGGTTTCAGACTATATTGTTAAACATGTGTGGAGGGTGCATACTTTGTTTATGTAGAAATGTGTTTTTCTTGACAGTTTTGTAAAAAAGTGTGGTTTCTATTTTTCCATTAGTACCTTTGTATAACCGCATATCTAAAAAGTCTATATGAGAAAAGTGAATAGTATGTTTAAGCTTCACAATGATAGTTGTTGAAAATAAGTAAGACAAAAATTCATTAAATAATGTTAAAGAACCTTTCTATATTAAAAACAAGTCATCTACAAAACGTTTATAAAACATAATATTATTATAAAAAACGTTATTGCTTTCTGAAAAAAATGAAATCCAGATCCCATTTGTTCGTGACTAAGTTGGCATAACTATTAGCCATGGGAGTTCCCATGGCTACACCTTTCCATTGCTTATAAATATTTTCATGGAACAAAAACATATTAGCAAGAACTATCTCAGTAAATACACAGATTGCATTTGTTTCAGTTGCAGAATATAGTGCTTTAGATGTCATAAATTCATGTACGTCTTCTATCCCTATTTCGCTGGGTATACAGGTAAATATGGCATTAACGTCTAGGGTGACAAAGTAACAATCAGCCATATCATTTGTTTTTGTCCTTAAGTACAAATGCTCTAGAAATTCTGAAGTTATGTAAAAACTTGACAATGGCACTTTCCTTGTTATCTCTTAAAACTGGAATTTAAAGAACTGGTAGTAGGAATGATCTGTGAGTTATTATAGCAGTAACCGATGAAGATGTGGTATATTGAAGATTTACCCACAGTTGGTGTGGTTTAATCAGAAGGGCTTCATCCTCGTGATTAAATAAGGCCAACCATGGATAAATCTTCAGTATATCACACCACTGAGTTGATTATTCCTATTATCCAATGACATTATTTAAGAAAAAAAATGCTTACTTTTCTTATGTCTTTGTATAATGCCTCTGTGGTGTCCTTCCACATTTTTCCTGTATCCTGAGGCTTTTCTGATGTACTGTGCATGCTATGGGACTTGCATTCCCATGCTTATGCAGTACCTCAGGGCTGTGCAAAGGAAGCAATGGAGAAAGGAAGATCTCTGTTGCATTTTTTTCCCTTTTTATAAAAGAAATAAGAAACTGGGAGACTTTTAAAGTTTGGGAGAGCTGGAACAGAGAAAATAAAAGGATAATCAGGTACGTCGCTTTAGTTTTGTAGAATGTACCTGATTATCCTATTATTTTTCTCTGTGCCATCTCCCTCATTCATTTGACGTCTTTGGTTTTGTAAATTTATTCAAAAAAGAAAGAAAAGTAAAAATATTATGAGATATACTAATGAAAAAAAGTTCAGGCGACCGGACCTTTTTCTATTGGTATATTCTCGGATTTACAACGGGCACACTGGTTGGGCTGACCAATCAGAGTGCTCCTTTTTGAAGACTACTGGCCAGTCATTGTATAATAAAAAAGATACAGCTCACTTTAGAAAGCATAGCTACTAAATTGGATAAAATAAAAATGTAGTTTAAAAGATGATGGAATCGATTGAGAGAGAGAGATGTGAGAAAGAAGTAATAGGAATTATTTTGAGGTGTTGTAAATGGTTTAAGTGCTATAGAAGAAGGGAAATACCACACTACATGAACAGGAGCAACTGCAGAGTGCTAAAGAGAAAATAAGGCTGTATTTGGATAATATGCATGAGTTTAAAGGTATTACTGTTGAGCAACTATTTTGATAACAACTCTAGAGTGCAAACACTTTGAACACAGTGACTTAGACAACAGAAATTAGAAAGAGTTGTAGCCAAATTTTGGCAACCTAAGAAAAGAAAAATAACCAGAAATCCTATTGAATTATTAGAGATATTTCATAAATGTTATGAAAATTTCCATAAAGCAGAGGAATGTCAACGTAGAAGAGGCACAGATGGAAATATTTATGGAAAACTTAATTATGCCAAAGTTAGAAGAAGATAGGGCACAACAATTAATGACTATGAAAAGAATAGATGAGACAAAAGCAGTATTGTATAATCAGTCATTGAAGTCCCCAGGAACAGATGGCATTCCTTTAAAATTTGGAGGTTAGGGGGAAGAAAGTAATACTGATCTGGAAGTTTTTGCTTAACAGTACTTTAAAAGAGAGGAGTACTACCATCTTAGAAGAAAGCTATGGTGTCTGTGTTACACAAAAATGGTAAAGACCCTTCAGATCCAGCTTCATATAGATCCATTTCAATTTCAAACCTTGATTATAAAGTATTTACATCTATACTAGCCAGTAGAATGGTAAATGTTTTACCAAAGTTGATACCTATGTATCAGTATGGTTTTGTGAAGGGTGGGGGCAAATAGTTGACATTAATAGAATATTAAAATAAAACACTGCTGTCAATGGCAATACTTGATAAAAAGAAAGCATTCGATATAGTCAGTTGGGATTTATTTGCATTCCCTAGCAGAATAATATGATTAGTAAGGAGGATATATGAAGGCTCAGAGGCAGAATTTAAGGTGGGAGAGTTCCTCTCTGACAAGCTGTGTTTGAAAAGAGGAACAAGGCAGGGTTGTCCTCTTTCCCACTGATATGTGATTTATATTTAGAGCCTTAGGTAAAGACAATATGTGTTTTGCAGATTCAAGGATATAACTGATATGGTACTCAAGAAAAGTTAGTTTTAGTTGTGGGAATAAACAAAACAAAAGGTAATACAAAAAAATGAAAAATTGGATGCTTGTGATTACGGCTAAGGATAGTACAATAAAGGCAGTGAAAATGTTTTTAGTCCCTTTAGGCTTATATACAGGTAAAGCATATTTTGTTTTCAACCAGAGGAAAAGTTGTAGATGATAATTAATGAAAAGCTGAAGGAATTTATTTAGCAGGGGAAAGGCCAAGAGTTAAATGGGATAAGGCCATAAAACAAGGTGATTTAGGATTACTTGATTTCAAGGGTTACTTTATAGCTACACAGCTAAGGCTTACATATGTAACTCATTTAGGAGGTTATAAATCAAAGTAGAAAAGGATGATTATGAAATGGGAAATCAAGAGATAAAGATAGGCTAGGACTTTGGATGCAAGTCCTTAAGGACAGTAACACCAATTATACAGAATATTGCATTTGTAAAGTAGCAGATAGTATTTTAAGAACTAAGTCAATGTGGGAATCGATAAAGGAGATTTTACCAGTGGGTCTGTCTGGTAGCTGTGGTATAAAAAGTAGTAAAAGTGAGGTTAACGGAAAGCAGAAGTTGAGCAACTTATGTAATGCTGGAGTGAATGAAAATTGTTAAAAAGAAAATATGTATACCACAGGAAATAACAATGGAAATTGTTATTACAGTTTTTCTTTTTTGTTAATGCATATATATCCATGTTACAGATGAAAATGTGATCATTTAATAAAGATTTAAAAAATAAACAATGGAAAAAATCAACAATCTCAAGAGGTAAGGGAGAAATAATCCATCCAGTACATTTAATATTTAACCTCCTGTGCATCCCATTTGAGGTAAAAAGAAATCATATAAAGATTGAGACTGGAAAGCCAAAAAAGTGGTGAAGGAAGCAGACAACACAAATTCACAACTCAATATTGATATTTAAGGTTCCTTCAGAGCAAGTGGCTCGGTCCATTATTTTAGACACTAATGAAACCTTCAGTGGTCAAGCAGAATGCTGCGCTCAACCAACGCAGGTCTTGGAAGTGAAAACCATATATGAAAGTTTTCTGCTTCCACCCATTTCTTAGAAACACAGTCATTACAGCCAGTTCTTCTTCCATCTTTGAATGGCTATCAGTAATTGTCAGAGGAGTAGTCCATGTAGTAAAGGGGGGGGGTTGTGAAAATGTATCCTTCAGTATCTACACAGGCCATCATCCAAAGAGAGGCACACACAAAAGGCAAAATAATACATCTCCTAGAGGCGGTGCTGATACAGCTAACTGAACTGATATTAAGAGGTTCTCTACCCTTGCTTATTCAAGTGAAGATGACTATGTCATGTGTCAGATGGATTACTTCTTAGACTTTTGCTGATACATATACATGCATTCTCTTTCTTCTTTGTTCTCCTCCTGTGGCTAATAACATTCACTGAGACCATAAATTTTATGAGTAAATTCTTGAGCTGAAACAATGAAAGGGATGTTGTTCCCAAAGTGTAGCTGTTACCACTTTATTAATGGTCAAGTCATATTGTTGCACAATACCCCTTATCCAGGGCATCATCAGGTAGGCTTTACAAAGCCCTTTTTTAGGAACCAGCATTTGAAAGATCTGGCATACTGTATAAGGACTCTATGGATAAATGTGACCTCTTCAAGAATAATAGGGCAATGCAGCATTGATAGACATTTCATCAAGCCAAGGCCAGGGAAAAAAAAACATCACACTAGCCAACTTGTTCCTAGACAAAGAGTCAACGATTTGGTTAAATTTGTAAACCAATTGTGAAGAGATATATGCTTCTTTCACTTTACTATTTAGATCATTAAACTACTACCCCTATTTTGTACAATTCCAACAGGAAATTAGATTAAACAATGAGCCATAGAGGTCTTTACAAGTCTTGCATTTGTCAGGTATTAATTTCTAGGAAGCAGTGTTTTTAGCCATATATGGAAAACAGGCACACTTGACTCCAGCTTCCCTACATTTGGTCTGGAAAGTGAATGAGTCACTTTCTTTTCCCTGATTTTGAGTTCATAGATTGCTTCTTATGTAAAAAATAGGTAGATAAATTTACTAAAAATGAGTGAGAGACATAACTGCATGACACTTCAATACATAAATACAGTTAAAATGATTAGCTTTCAAACTAAGTGTGTTCTTCGTTGGTCTGATGAGGACATATTGCTTTGAAGTGAACTTATTTTCACATTATTTATTAAAAGGATACCACTTACACCTCTTGCTCATTATTTAGTCTACTTAGTTACTGTTCTGGGTGTGGTACTTTGGTTGTCAGTTTTTGATTATATTTTATATAGGCAGTCACTGAAGGTCTGGTCTCTATTTGTCTGTGGCAGTGATTCAAAAGATTAGTCTTCATATTTTTCTCCATCACTGTGCAAATATGAAGTTAGTATATAAAATTAAAGGGATGCAGGGATGCATGTGGCTTGCTCTTTTAAAAAAAGTATTTTTTTAATTTCATCAGTATGCAGTTTTGGTAGGTTTGCTTCATTCATCTGAAGCTTCAATGAATTTAGTATTTACAAAAAGCATTTTCAGTGGTTGTGCTTATGGGGTGTAACTGATGCACCCATGAAAGTCACAGCTGTGATCATAACTGTAAGAAGATATGTGTGAATATGGTCCTAACTATAGTCCCAGTACATACAGGTTCCACTGGCTGCAAGCAATTTCTCTCCAGTTCATCAAAACAGGAAAAATCAAGCTTCAGTCACAGAAATTTCCAACCAGTTCCTAGATACTATGCCAGAAACATTATAGGACCCAAAATAAATACAAATATTCTTTCATAGAAAACAGCAACAGAAGACTAATTAAACTGACAGCCTCCACAAACATTATGTCAAGAAATTCTAACCATAATATAAGTCAAGTGACTATCTGTCCTGCTTCAACATTATTTGAGCCTCACCCTGTGATTTCCAATTTGTTCTCAATACATTGGTTCCTTTACTGGCTTCCTCCAGTAAATTCCAGCCACCTGTTGTCTTTTTTCTGTAGCCCTAATTGCAGTCATCACTATCAGCAGAATCTCCTTTCTCCATTCCTGTGTCAGATTAGTTGTAAGTATATTTTCTGTTACTTTATGATTATAACATTCTGTATGACTGTTGTTATTCTCCTGAAGGATCTGCATCCAAAATCCTACTCTTTACTTATTTCTTGAATTACCCCCTGCTTCACCATCATCATCCCTTACCACTTTCAATTGTAGCTGTCTACTTATGTTATATACAAGAGCCTTAACTGTGTAACTCTAAAATATCCATTCAAATTGGGCAATCCTCCTTATTCTATTGGACGGATCAACTTATCCCACTTGACTCTTGCCCTCTTACCCTCCCAGATAACATCCTTCAAGTCTTTATTAATTACTATCCTCAGCTTCTTCTTTGGTTGATAAAAATATACTTAACCTGTGTATAAAACTAAAAGGACTAAGACATTTTTACTGTTTGTATGTTGCTATCCATAGGCAAGAGCTTCTAGTTTCTAAGCTTTTGTATTATCTTTTCTTTAGTGTCTTCCTCCATACCCTCGTTTGCCACAACTTTCCTTTTTAACCCATGTTCCTAAATACTTCTTTTTATCATGTCCCCATAAATATGTGTGTGTACAAGGATTACAGCTATAGCCTTTGTTTTATTTTTATTGATTTTAACCCCCCCCCCAAAAAAAAACAGATCTGTCTCAGAATGTTCCACAACATTGAGATGTCCTGATAATGTTAAGCTTATCAAAATTTCACAGTGTTACCTATCTGTGGCATAGGGATGAAGCTCTGTATATGACTCAGGCAACCAGAATTCAACCAGCAGCTAGAATACTGTATGAGCAAAGTGGGTGTGAATGAGTGGTCATTGTTGACTCAGTGCCAGGGAGGTAAAAGGTGGCATACAGTTGATTGATCAGCACTTCATAAGTGAAGTTTTGTGAGGCTCTGAAATCGCTGGAATGGGGATATGGTCTTAATAATCACAAGATGGAGATAGTAGCACTCAAATGTGTGAGTTTGTGTGTGTGTGTGTGTGTGTGTGTGTGTGTGTGTGTGTGTGTGTGTGTGTGTGTGTGTGTGCGCGCGTGCGCACACTTTTTAGCATTCACATGCAAAGGGAGGACATGGGATGTCCAATGGTGACACAGGTGCTCACATCAAGGATGGGAATTAGGGCCAAAATATAAAACCCCCTGATGGTTATCTGTATGATGGTTCCTGTAGCTGACTCTCAACCAAATGGAACAAAACAGGTTGCAAGAAGTATACAAGAGCTGATGATCAACAGGCAACAGGAAAGAATAAAAGTACCTAGAAAAAGTCTCTCCCTGTTCACTGCATGGAGACTTCCTTTTAACCCAACATGCAATAACCTGAGAGCTGATTACACAAAGGGAATATCAAGGGGACACTCTGTAAAATGAGGTGTGAGGGCATATAATATAGAATTTTGTACCTAGTTCATTGTTTTTGATCACACTCGGTATCAAAATGGTAGGCCAACAGACATATTAGACTAATTACCTCATACATAAAGGTTTATGTATATATATATATATATATATATATATATATATATATATATATATATATATATATATATATATATAGTCTACTTGATAAGTTCGAAAACCCATATCATTGAATATGAAATGACCAAGATGAGATGAACGAAACTGCAGAAGAACGAAAAGTTAAAAGAACAAACTTCACAAAACCAAAACTAAGTTATTGACTTTTTGTAAGTAGTTCCACTTTAAGAAAGAATGGTAATGCTGCACGTGCGTACTGCACTGGGTGGTTCTCGCACAGGTGTGGGTGTGCCGTGGGTGTTTACCCTTTTCTTCAATGTAGTGCAATCTCCGAGTTGGTATATTTAATTTGCAGGGTGTGTGGTGAGCACAGCCCCCCATGTAATAGAACGTCCTTTACGTTTTTGGACTGTTGGGTGGTGGGTGTGATCTATGGGAAGTGTGTGATATGGTGGTAAAAATTCTGAGGCTGTTTTCAGTTTTGTGAATTTCATTCTTTTAACTTTTCATCCTTCTGCAGTTTCTTTCATCTTGTCTCAGTCATTTCGATTTTGATGATATGGGTTTTCAGTCTTATCCAGTACACCCATATATATATATATATATATATATATATATATATATATATATATATATATATATATATATATATATATACACACACACGCGCGCATATGCACATGTACCTACATACAGTCAGGTATACTCACAAGAAGTACCTTTGTTTCTCAGAAGAACCAAACCAGTACAACTTCTCATTCCTTCCTTTTGAACCATATTTATAATCAGAACATTTACAAAATGTAGGCTCCAGTGTTTGCATTTTTGATACCAGAAAAATTCTCAAGCTTTCAATTCCAACTTAGACTCAAAAGACCACAAAAAATAGTTCATAATATTTTCCATACTGTGGGCACCAAAGTCTGCATGCCAAAGTCCCATGTGGGTCCCTCCTAAACTTTCCATTTTAATAGGATGATAAAAGACAGTAAACTGTAAAGCTTTAAAACCACAGGACTATTCTGAATGGGCAGCTTTATTCATATATCATTCACAGGATACACAAATCACAGCCAGACGGCTCCTGTTTACTGTTGAATTATCACTAGCTTGTAATCTGACAATAGTTTTAGCTAGATTATACACAAATGTAATGCAGCTGGTCTAAAGAACCTGTAAAGTAAAACTGTGCAGGGTATAAGGATATCCCCTTTATTTCAGCAAGAGCAGGGAAATGGACTTAGCTGTTAAACACAGTTTGTGTATCTTGTTACTGCATTGTTCTCTGTGATGCGCTTTTCATATCCTCCCCCATTGCCATTAAACAATCCCACATTCCTCCTTCCCTTTAGAGAAATCATAACAATTCTGAATTGCCCTAGCTGTATTGTACTACAGCACCTCAACCAACAGGAGCTGACATAATATAATTCACTCTATTTTAATACTCTGCTAAGGAAAGTAACTTATCCTTAGTTACACCTTAAACATTTCCTAGACACTGTCCTCTATTTTCTAGCATATCTCACCAACTATCAAACTTTCCCAATAAGGAAATGCACCTTACCCACCTATGCACATATTCTCAATAAATCCCCAGACCACCACTCCCTTATAACATCACCCAGCCTCCTATCACTCATTCACCATAAATCTGTTCTGCTACAAATATATGAAACTGAAGTATACAACCACCAAGGCACCAATAAAACTAAAGCAAAAGCCTATTTGGTTATATACTTTACTACACAAAAGAACAACTCCACTCAGTCAGTACAAAAGTTCACCCAGACCCTGGCCCTCTCCATCAGCAACTCAACCGTGACCAAACAACACGCAATGCCCACAATACTAACATGCACTAATCGTATAACCTTCACTTGTTAAATATGAAACTGAGAAGCATGTGTAAAAAAATTCTTGACATCCTCGTCTACCTCACTACCTACTCCCCCAATATAGTCATTGTCAAAGAAACCTGATTAAACCAGAAATACTTGATAATGACATTACCCCATCCAGGATTTAATATAATCTACACTGATAGGATAAAAAAACTTGCAAGAGATGTTGCAATTCTCTGTAAAAACTCCCTAAATATAATCCTACTTAAACAAGAGATTCCAAAATTTAACAACGCTGAGATCATTTTAGCAGCAATAAAAATGTAATAGTAAAAAACTATCTATATCTCACCTTTAAACATTCCTCCAGGCAACAACACTGATACTGGCGAAAATCTTCTTCACTGGATACCTCAAAATGTCCAACATGAAACTCTCATCCTAGGAGACTTAAACATGGACTGGCAGCCTATAAACAGTACTATTGCAGCAGAATCCATACATTTATAAGGCTTTACTCAATTAATTTCATCCTCACACTAGAATAGACAAAAACTCCAACAGGCAGTCAACTTTAGATTGGGTGCTCACCAATAAACCAGATAAAGTAATTGCATTTGGATGCCTACTAGACACCATAAGTGATCACCTGCCAACATATGCCATTAGAAGCAGTAATAGCCCTGACAAACAACTATGTATAACCCGATACAAAATTCAACCAAATTCAACAAAGACACCTTTATTAAAATCAACAACCACAAAATCAAGCAGACAAAAGGCAAGCAGTAGATAATAGCGACTAAAAGATGAGACCAGGATCCACATACCAATGCAAAGCTTTTATAAAAAAACTCTCTCTAGTGCCTCAGCATTAGCCTTCAAAGGAGAATACCAAATTAGCTTTGCATTGGTGTGTGGATCCTGATCCCATCTTTTAGTCGCTATTATCTACACCTTTATTGAAACACTGTCTCAGAATAATTCGAATATACTGAAATCCTTGCCTCTAAACCCTGCAGTTCACCACTTCAACAACATTTTCCTAAAAATCCTTAAAGACTTAGCTCTAGTCTGCAATAAAAGAGTCAAATCCAGTCTTGTACCATGGCTAAATAAGGAAACAAAACAACAAATTTTAGAACATGCCAAAGCATGGAAAGAAAGCTGCAAATATAAGACTCAAAATTCAGTACAGGTATTTAGATGGTTTACTATCAAAATCATGAATTACACAACAGAATCCGTTCATATAAGCGGCTCACAATACCGAGGACAGCAGAGTCAGTAGGTCAGTATGTTGAATGTCATGCTGAGTATTCAAATTCGGCATTATTCAACATACTGTTTCTCTTGCACCTTTTACAACTGTAAGTTAAGTTCCAGTTTTCAGCTGTTTGAATGTACTGCACAACACTGAACTTCACATTTATGCAGTTGCCTCCCTGCACCCCTCCGTGGGGGGCTGTGTCCCCCACCCCCTGCAAATTATATATTTCAACTCAGAGGTCACTCTACAGTGAGGAAAAGTCTCTGTTTGTAACATCAACTGCATATCAGCAAATACACAGTAGAATTCGCTGCACCGGACACTTGCACACATTAAGGGTGGCAATACAGGATTCAGCCAACTGTAATTCGACATCCCATGTTCACCGAATCTTCATTCTTCATTTTGATAGTAAACCTATTTAGACACCTAAGAAACCTTACTAAACTCCATATCAAACTAGGTAAACAAATCTAATATAATAACCTTCAACACAAACAAACAAACAAAAAAAATGAAATAGCTTACTACACACCAGTCAAACTACCACTCCTTCCCCAACAACCAGTAACTGCATTGAATCAGTCTCCTCCCATTTCAGCAACTACTTTATACAGACCATGCTGTGGTCAATGAAAAGAAGACAAAAGTAGCATTGATCATTGAAATCGCCACACCATTGACTACAGTGTGTTGTGTACAGAGAGACACAAAGTCATAAAATATCAGGATCTGCAGGCAGAAATGAGAACAATGTGGAAGAAAGATACCCAGACAGTTCCAGTAGTAGTAGGAGCAACGGATCTTATAAAAAAATAATCTATAATTGTATTTAGATATGTTACCAATCCATGTAACCCCGTACGAATTGCAAAAGGAGTCATTACTGGGCACATTGCGGGTGCTGCAAAGAGCACTTTTGGCTGGCATCAAAGATTGAAGCAATACTGATTTCATGAGCTTTAATCGTACTTTGACTTAGGAATGGGATCCATTCCCGTCATGGTATTGGAAACCCAAAAGATTTTGAGAAATTAAAAAGAGTGAAATCATGCTGCTCTTAGCTAAAACTGACCCTGCTACTTCTACCTCTCTCTCCCATCAACAAACCCAAATCTCTGCCATCACTTCAACCTCATCCCAGTATCTACTTATACTATAGAAAAGTTTCTACTTAAATTGCAACCTACCACTTCGGTTGCTGACAAACTCCCAACAGAATATATATAAATAGCTGCTGATGTCACTGCTTTCCCCACCTCTATTGGCAAATAGGTCCATATCTGAACAATATATTTTTGCCATTTGGAAACATTCCTATATTATTCCATTATACAAAGGGGATACATCAACTAAATTTAATGATTATAAACATAGCTATCCTCTCCCCTTTTTTTAAAAAAATCCTTAAACTGTATATCCACACACAAGTCATACAATATTTCTGCTCCAGTAACCTACTCCAAAACACAGCATGGTTTCAGACCCATCGCAGTACAACCACGGAGGTCCTGTATTTAACTAATACTATAAATCAACATAGAAATAATTCCAGATTTGTGTCAACAATGTTTTTAGACTTATCTAAAGCATTCAACACAGTATCACATCGCATTTACTCTTTGAACCCGCTTCCATCGGAATTTCTCTGTACTCCCTTACATGGTTCCTTATCTGTCAGAAAGTTAACAGGCAATTAGATGGCACCAGGGTTATTCCCCATTTTAACCTGTCACCATAAAAAAGGGCTCAATTCCCAAACCACTCCTCTTTATCATCTTTCTAAATAAACTCCATACAGCCACACAACATGCAAGCATTGTCAAATACGCTGAAGATTCATCATTAATATGTGCAGCTCTAACTCTGTCCAAACTCCAGAAAATTTTCCCAACTTCTTTTACTTCTAGAGAAACCTGGCTAAAATGCATACCTGCTCCTTCACCCTAACATAACAAAATTAATGCTCTTCACCCCAAAACAATATAACAATCAAAAGCAATATTTTGTAATTATATCAGTAAGCAACACTAACATAGTTACACACAGTAAACTCCTTGGAGTTGTCATTGATGAAAATCTCAAATTTGACTACCATATCGTACAAACCATAAAAAGACCAATCAGAAATGGGCTCCCTGTATAGAGCCGAACAATACCTTATAGACACAGCACAGCAGACATTAGCCTCAACTTACTTACTTACAGACCCCTTTTATGGATCACCTATCCGAACCTAAATACCATTCTTGAATCCAAACTAGTCAGTTGTATAATAAAATTGCTAAATTTCCAAATAATTCAACACATAGAACCCACCACTCTCAAGCCTTGAAACAACGTAACTGACTCAAACTAAACAATGTCCTAAACCATTCACAGTTAGTATCTGCATATAAACTTATAAACTTAATTGCTACCCAGATATATGTCCCTCACTAAAAATATCTTACTGCTTTACTTCTCCACAAGAAACCTCTGCTATGATGACAAGTTCTTATTTATTTATTTATTTATTTTACATTTGTTGACCGGGCTAGTCTAACTGGATATATGTCCATTTTCAGTAGAGGCCCGGGGAGGAAAGCTCCAAACATGAATAGTGACAATGTTAAACATATATAAAAAGGCATGTAAAATCACATAAAGTGAAAGCATTGGTAAAACATATAATACTCAGGTTATCAACTCTAAAAATATTACTCTAAAAATTATACTAAAAAAAAAAATTATTAGAGTAAAAAAGATTATACTAAATACAATAGTGGGTAAGAGTAAAACCCAATTAAGAGAGAAAGGCCTTTATGTTTTATAGAATTACTAAGAAGAAAAGAGTAGTACCTAGATTTGGTGGCACAGGATAGAGGAGCAGAGAAAGGAGTAAGAGAAGGAAGGGGGAAAACAATACTTTATATTAAAAACAACTAAGTCTATAAGTCAGCCGGAGACTCATTTTACTTCCGCTACATCTCAAACATGTGGAATACTATCCCAGAACATGGCAAACTCACTGACAAACTACCATGCTTTAAAAGTCTGCTCAAACTACATCTGAACAAATCCTTGTCATGCTCATGTCCAACACTAGCATTTCTTCCATCGTTCATTCCCATCTTAACTTACTCCCTTTCCAGTCAAATACACCTCTTTCTTTCTCAATTTTATCACTTCATCTACATTTTTTCTAACTTCTTATCTCCTTTACCATATTCTAACCTCTAGCTATACTCTCAAAATGTCTGTTCCTCCTTGCAGTGCTTACCTAAATCTACTCTATGCTATAAAATTTTAATACTTTATAATAAGTCTGACAGACTAGCAAATACACTAATGTTACTGATGGAACAATGTTAACCACCTCTAAACATCGACATGTTGTAATGTAAAAGACAAAGTTGACAACTATATATATATATATATATATATATGTGTATTTATATATATATATATATATATATATATATATATATATAGATATATATGTATTTATATATATATATATATATATATAGATATATATGTATTTATATATATATATATATATATATATGTATTTATATATATTTATATATATATATATATATATATATATATATATATCATTGTAAATTTTATGTATACATATAATATGTCATTATAAATTGTACTTGTATATTTAATATGTAGACTGTAATTAGGGAGTTTTTCTCCCCGGACCATCACTGAAAATGGGCTTTGCCCAGTTGAACTATCCTGGTCAAAAAAGGCAAATAAATAAATAAATATTGATCAAACAAACAAACAAATAAATGCATTTGCTAGAACACTTGATAGCTGATTTTAATTTTACCAGCATTTTAAAGTAACATATTACAATCTAATTTTTCACTTCCTCGAAATATCAGGAACATGTTAATAGAATGATATGCTTCAGTGTGTCCTGGACAAGGTCTTTGATACCATACATAGCAGAGTAAACAAAATGCATTTAAATAGATTTCTGTGTGGTACGATGGACAGCAAGTTAACTAAACCCATATGGTGCAGGCAGCAGGTGCCTCATTGCAGGCAAAGAGTGGTGCTCTGCAGGTCTCCATGTTTGGCGTTTACTTTTCTGATCTCCAGACCACAAATCAAGATCTTTGGATAACTAAGTTTGCAGATGACTGCAAACTGGAAATCATTGTCAAGCCACCCACTGGCACCCAAGCCCTGCAAGAAGAACTTAGGCTTTTAAAACTCCAATGTGCTAAAAACAAGCTTAATTAAATGCTAAAAAATGTAATATAGTGGCATTTGTTCATTTGTTAAACCATCCCTCCCCCATCATACAACAGAGACAATATCCCACTCCAAAATGATAATGTTTTTAGAGATCATGGTACTTGGGTTGATAACCACCTCTCCTTTGATCATCACATAGTAACCGTAATCAGGAAGTCCTTCTGTTTAGTGCAGCTGATCACAAGGGGGATATCTTCCAGCTCCAAATAGGTCATTGTTTTATTATAGTCAACATTAATTAGGCCAATCATTAAACACAATGCCCCTTTGGGATGTACTTCACTAGATATATCAAACAGCTAGAAATATGCCAAAGGTACCTAAGAATATCATGGGCTTAAAAAGACTAAGCTACCAGAAAAGACTGGAAGCACTGTCCCTTTATTCATTGTCTTATATTCTCCTGAGGGGAGACCCATGACTTGCCTTGCCTTCTGAGCCATTAGGGAACCAGTGGTCCAGACTTTTTTGCATCTCCACAAATTGAATAGTTCCTCAAATACCATAACAAGAGATCTAAATCTTCACTGGCACATAAATAAAGCAAAGTGGAGAGATAGGTTTATTACACAAAACTTCTACCACCTCTACAATAGACACCCACTGCAAATTATACAGTTATATATAGATATAGTATCAGCCTTCTAATGGGAACTGTATAATTTGATTAGGTATTCACAAATTCACCCCCTGCTTTACTTGGTTAATCATCCTTGAGAGAAAAGATTCAGTCTGAGGTTCTGTACTGGTAAAGCATAAATAGGCTCAAGACTCAATTGCCTTATATTTCTGATGATCCTATATGATCCCAGTGAAGGTAAAACGAGCAAGTCAAATTCACTGAAACTATTTGCTGATAATGGAGTTTTCTTTCTGTATTGTTTGACCCTGGAGTTGGTATGTATATGTTCAGGGTGGAAACTAGGTTTGTTCAAAGCAGTTTTGGCCAATTTCATTTGAGGCTCTTTTCCTCACTGGGAACATTATTGATCCATTGACATGAATCTAACAGATCAAGATCATAGAACAGGATTCCACAGACTAGAGGTGGGGGATATTTTTACAACTTGCACGTGCTGTGTAGATGAACAAATGAGGGACAGAATGTATTTTACCAACCTAGAAGTGATGAAAAGTTTTCAGGTTTGCACTGGAAGCACTGGCAACCTTGATACACTTTGGACAAGTGTAGATTCAAACCAATAACAGCCTAGTAATGTTCCAAGGTTTCAAAGTGTACTTCACTGGGCTCCAGAGTCAGAAATGTAATTAGAGAGTGGCCTACAGCCAAAATCTTTGGATTATATGTGTTTTCTCTAAATAAATAATCCAGTTGAATCTTGGCAATTTCAACTAAGACACTTGATTAATATTTAGAAGTAAAATACTCCATTGCTTAGCAACTCTAATAAGCAAAACCTGTTGTTAAAACTTTGGACTTTTATATCAAGTAACAGAGTGGCATGTGCCTAACAAGTTGTGCCAGTGGTATTCACTTTATATAAGCCATATTGAACTAATGCTTGTAGATCCTTAGTAGCAATATGTTGTGTAATAAGGTTATGTTTAAGAAGCCTATATAATTAAACAGTTCCTTGATATGTTTACATTTTTTGGACTGCTTTTTACCTTCCATAAATCTACAGCTGTGTAAATGCAGATTGTAGATTTATATTTTTCATAAGCATCCCTGCAGTGTTTTTACTTTTTATGTGGCACATAAGCATATGTAGGTCATAAGGAAGTGTGTGTGTGTGTGTGTGTGTGTGTGTGTGTGTGTGTGTGTGTGTGTGTGTGTCAGGGTAGTTGGTAAACATCATTCCATCTGCTTTGAGACAGGCAGTAATGCTATGGAAATTAACTTTCACACTGGATTGGATGTGGTTGGATGTTCTGTAACCAGGATATTGTTAAATACTTATAAAATTATGTTTGGTTTCATGTCCACTCATGCTGTATAAGTGTGATGAATCAATCAACATCTGTCATCTTGCACAAAATCAACTCACTATCCATCAAAATCAACTTATCAAGTAACAACCTGTTGAATCACTGGAACTGGCTTTAACATGGGTCCTGTAAGGGGGCAAGTTCTGTTGTCCCACTCCTATAGGGACAATGAACTGGGACTCAAAAAATGTGATCACAAATCCAGATTCAACCATGATCTACTGATTCCATTTATGTTATACAGAGAAATCAAGTAAAAGGCTTCAGAATGATTACGCTGGTTGATTTCTTGGTGATAAGATGCTTGTCATTGCGTATGCTTATTCAAAGTGGATGAATGGATTCTGTTCCACACCATCACCTTTGCAAGTTTCTGAACTCATGAAGTATTAGAAATGAATGTATAAGGAAACACAACACCATTTATAAGTGAAGAAATTGTAGAATATGTAATGAAAAATAAGAATGGAAATACGTATGTTCTACTCCTTATAATCTTTCAGTAAAATGATTAGCAAACATCACAGCACAAACTCTGTAAGAATTCCATTGGTTCTTTGAGCCAAGATCAGCTAGCATATTGATCGATTGTTGAGTTTCATCATAATCACTATTGGACTGTTGCCTGCTGAAAAATGAATGGGCAGAAAACTGAGCTGTACTCTGGGCTTCTTTTAACTTGATTTTATGCAAGCAAGTCATGTGAAGGTCACTCTGATGTGTACTTTAGATGTTTTAAGTTTGAATACCTCTGTTCCTCATGATAGGGGTATAGAAGCTGTTAATTATTGGTTAATTTGTCGTGGTATATATCCAATGAATCCATTGTGTTTCTTTTGTGTTTATTACAAATGGTTTTGGAAATGAATTTATTACATTTTGATGGAAAATGTTATTTGCAAATACATGGTACAGCTATGGGAGCTGTGTTTACCCCTATTTATGCAGATTTGTACAGGAATAGTTTGAACACTTGCTTGTTAATGATTCAGAAAAGAATCCTTTTTATTCCAAATTATCTATGTGGAGAAAGTTTTTGGATGACTGCAGGGTGTTATAGGATGACAAATTGACTACCTTATCCTTTGTTGATTATTTGAATAGTAATAATATGTTCACTTTCACAATTAGTTGGTGGATGGTAGTGTAGTATATATATTTCATTATTTTGAAAGCCATTGTCCAGAAATGCTTTGTTACATGCTAAAAGACACGTGATAAATATTCCACAGTCACAGTTTGTAAGGCTTATATGTGTTTGTAATAATAACGATGAATGGGAAATGACTTCAGAGGATATAAAGAAGTGTTTTTTTGGATCCCAATCAGCTGATCAAGTTTTCAGAAACTCAAAATTCTTATGGTTGAGACATATGATCGAGTTTTTGAAAACTCAAAGCTTTTGAATGAAGATCGTGGTACACTGAGGATTGGGAAATTTACCTTTTTCTTCACTGTAGTGAGATCTCAGAGTTGGTATATATAATTTACAGGGGGTGTGGGTGATTCCCATTGTGTAAACATAAAAATAAGTAGATCTTTGTGTTTTTTTTTTCTTTTTTGATCTTCGAGTTTTCGGAAACTAAATCATATGGTCTTGTCCATATGAATTTTGAGTTTCTGAAAACTCTATCATCTCACATAGCTCTGTTTTTTTTATATAGGGGATATGATTTGCTAATAGTTGAAAGAGCTAAGGAAAGGGTAAGTGGCTTATCTAGGCAGATGTTGTTACAGGAAGGAAATAAGGTGGATAGGGATAAGAAAGTGGAGCCATTTAGAAGATCTTCGTTGTTCTGCTGGTTCAATGAAATAGGATTTCGATATTCTTGTCTCGATGATCTCATTTTTGATGATGTGGGGTTCCGACAGTTTCAGGAAGACCCATAAATATATATATATATATATATATATATATATATATATATATAAACTAAATATATATATATATATTTGCATATATATGTGATGTATATAAAATACATGCATATATATATATATATATATAAATATATATATATATATATAAATATATATATATATATATATATATAATATATATATATATATATATATATATATATATATATATATATTGTGTGTGTGTGTGTATGTAAGAGTGAAAGGGAAGGTCTACAAGGGGGTAGTGAGACCAGCTATGTTATATGGGTTGGAGACAGTGGCATTGACAAAAAGGCAGGAGTTTGAGCTGGATGTGACAGAATTAAAAATTTTAAGATTTGTACTGGGTGTGACGAGGGTGGACAGGATTAGGCATAAGTATATTAGAGGGTCAGCCCAGGTTGGAAGGTTTGGAGATAAAGCCAGAGAGGCACGATTATGTTGGTTTGGACATGTGCTGAGGAGGGATGCTGAGTATATTGGGAAAAAGGTGCTAAGGATGAAGCTACCAGGTAAAAGGAAAAGAGGAAGGCCTAAGATAAGGTTTATGGATGTGGTGAGAGAGGACATGTAGGTGGTTGGTGTGACAGAGCAAGATGCAGAGGACACGAAGAAATGGAAACAGGTGATCTGCTGTAGCTACCCCTAACGGGAACAGCCGAAAGAAGATGATATATATGTGTGTGTATAATAGACACACACACACACACACACAAAGATATATATATATATATATATATATATATATATATATATATATATATATATATAAAATAAATGCATTCTAGGAATAGAATCTCATCTGACAGAGCTGCTCTATATATCCTGCCTTAAAGAAAAGCTTGTCCTACTTATTATGTTTGCTCTCATTATTTCTTGTCCTGAAATTTTATACTCCCTTACAGCCATCATGAATTAACCAATATATATATATATATATATATATATATATATATATATATATATATTTTATATATATTATATATATTGCATATGAAGCAAAATATGTGCCTTACAGTTGTCACTGCAATGAATTTACTAAAAACACTTTTAATTCGAAATAAAAAATCAAACAGTTGTTTTTGTAAATTATAGTTCTGTCATCTTGTTCATGCTAACCCAAGTATCGCTATGAGCAAATTAAGAGGACAGTTGTCCATTTACTGAAAAAGTTGTCATTCCTTACTCAGTACAGACTGGCAGTAGAAGATTCAATACAACGAGAACTGTCAGCCCCACTGTTTCAAATATGTCAAAATTGTTTCAGCAATTATGTGACAGCATATAACCCCAGGAAGGAAACAAGAGTTCTAATTATAATATTAGTTACAGTTCGATTTGTTCCACAATGGCAGATAAAATAATCATTTTGATATACAGGTACAGCTTCTTGCAGGATAGCTGCAGTTGGTATCTGTAACTCAGGCTAAAGAAATGACTGAAGTTAAATATAAGTAAGTATGGCAGCCTTCCTTTAAGCATTTCTTTGTGTCAGCCAGTTTGCTTCCTACTGGGCCTGAAGTTATAAAATGATTGAGATGCCATCTCATTGGATAGAACTCACATAATTAAAATCATCTCAGAGTAAGATACACTTTGAGCAAATCTCTTACACAGGCAGTGCTTGTAGATGACAGGAGAAAAGAGACAATTGTGTTTAGTATGTTTATAGAGTTAACAACTAACATGATGATAATAATAATAATAATAATAATAATATACTGCTATTTGAGCAATCGCTGTATTTACAGAATTTCAAGCAGTACAATTTTAGCAGGTCTTTCTTCATACTTTTCCACTCTCCCATGAATGTGACACCAACTGGGGCTTCTACCTATTACATACATAAATTTAAAGTAAAGTAACTCAACAAACATTATGCTACAATAAATCTTGCTGTTGGTATTTCTTTCTTTGAGTACATTTTGAGAATCAGCTAGGCTATACAGTTCAAGTACTTGTTTCAGGGAGACCTGGGGAGCAAGGCTGTATCAAATAAAAATTGAAAGCAACAGAGACAGTTTGCTTTATATTTAGCCAAAGCAAAGATGCACAAAAAAGTAGGTGATCACAGATAAAGCACTTGTAGATCAGGGAGCACGTGCTATGTGCTGTATCTTTAAGAAGCATGTCAAAGACTGAGAGTGCACATATAAATGTCAAGCACATGCCATTCCTAGTGCCATTTTAATAATGCAACCAGGGAGAAAGCATGTATGATTACAGCAGTTAGTTTGTATATAAGTTACTTAAGTTAAAGTCAGTACACTTCTATCGTGATGTGTTTGTATATAATAAAGCTCCTTAAACAGATACCACAAAGACTCTTCTATTGTGTCCAAAGTAGGAGGGCGACTTGGTGTCAGAACCAGAATCGTAGAGAATAAGATTTGGAGCCATGAGGTGCAGAGATGACAGTCAAGGTAAACTGAGAGAAATGAGCACGAAAAAGAGCTAGAAAAGAAACAAAGGTAATGAGAATATGCACAAACTACTTGTTTTATAAAAAGGACAAAACGGGGCATTACAAGGGCACTAAATACATTTTTAAACAAGCAGGAGGCACAAAAGACTTATTAATGAAGAGAAATGTTTAAAGTAAAGGTATTTGATGAAACGATTAACAGTAAAGTAAACCGAGCATATTTAAAGGCAAAATGAGTATGGTCAAGGCAAAATGGGCATGTTTAGAGTAAAATGAGCACAAGAAAAGTACACTGGGCATGAAAAGAGATTAAATGAGCAAAATGAACATAATAATGGCAAAAAAGGGGCACATTAAGCATAAATAAAGCAAGGTGACTGCATGTTTTTTGGCAAAGTGCTATGTTTTGGCATGACTATGACTTTGTATCGTATCAAGGCCATAACTAAAGTTATTCGAAGTATCTCAAAGTGTGTGCTTATTACTGTGCATGTATTTCAAAGAGTTATTTGGGTGCAATGTGCAACTATTTCGTGAAGTGCAGTCAAAGTATAGCCATTTTGAAAAGTTTCTTGTGATGGGTGTGTCTATTTGCAAAGTGCTGCCATTACAGAGTGTTCCTTGCACTGTAGAGAATTGCCTAGAAAGGTACTGCCATTTTGGGGAAGTTTCGGTGTGTTGTGTACAGATTATTCGCAGAGCACCATTGTTCGAAATGCTATTGACTCTGAGCATCTCCTGCCTAGTTCATTCGCATCATACAGTTATTTGAAGTGCTTCTTAAAATGATGATAAATTACTTTAGCAATACAATAAGTTCAAAAGTATTACACTGCCTTAGAAACTTATTTTGCAAGTCCAGTTGCACAGAGGCTTGCATTGTGCAGTTATTTGATGTGTTTCTTATACTGATAAGAGGTGATTTCATGCAATACAGTAATTTCAAGAGTATTACAGTGCCCGTGAGAAACTTATTTTGCAACGTTCCGTTAAACAGAGGCTCGTTGTGCTATTGAGCAAAGTTACAAGTGCTGGCATAAACTTCTGGTGTATCTGTATGTGTATGTGTTTGTGCTCATTTGCAAAACCCTTCACTGTTATATGTTAATTGTGATGACCGTGCCCTGGCCCAGCAATCAAGGAGCCTCAATCCTCACCACTAACACCAGGGAGGTCGTCTCATAGAAGAGAGGAAAGAATAACTAATACACACAGTAAAGTACAATTTCCCTTAAGTGCACACAGAGATCACAGTCAGTTTGGGGCTGGTTGCTCCCTTGATCACCAGGTCCCCAATAAGACTCCCCACTGGCACAGCTATAGGGTCCAGGTCTCAGCCTAGCTGGGCAAGCTAAAACCTCCAGTACCCTCTCTGTCCAACCAGTACTTCGTGTCCCTGCCCAAGTAGCTGACACAACACATACACACTGAGAGATAAGTATTTATACAACTTCACAGACACTCCTGGGAAAGGCTGACACAGATTCTCCAGCTGTGCCCCTTTATCCAGACCATACAGTAGTAATCCCTGTCAACACCCAGCTAATAATATCAGCTACTAAAAGGCCCTTAAAAGGGTGTCCAATTCTTACTGTGCAATATTATTATTCAGTGGTAATGTGACTATTCAGTCTAGGCTTATTGGAAGGGCTTAGACAGTAAACTCTATAAATATATAATGTACTCTAAAGCATACTATATCTGTACATAAACCAGCCACAGGCAGAAGATTTAAAAAATATTTAATAATAAATAATTAAAACACAAGACAAAAACTGCTACACCGCAGAGATATCTAAAAGTTCAGAGATCACACAGAAACTTAAAATAATACAATTGGACAGGTCTGATTTCAAAGAAAAATACCTAATTAATCTTTACTAGCTTTAACTATTCCTACAAGAAATCACAGTGCTAGAAACTTACATGTGAGCTTAGGCAGAGTGCTGAGTTAGATATCCAAGATCAAAATGCTCCCAGTCTCTCACAGAACAAAAGATTTTAAACACTAACCAACAGCTCTGCTGAAGCCCTCCCAAATTACATCATTTTGACACTTGGGTTTTCCCAATATTCATATTGCATCATCTTGACACCTGGTCTGAGTCCTCAGGCCACAAACTGCATTATTTAGCAATTTAACACCTGCTCAGAAACTTACAACAATATAAGTCATTTCACATGTATACTCTAACAGAAGCCAGAGCAATAAAGCACATTCCATATCTAAATTCTGGTCATAAACTTTAGCCTTAAAACAAAGGACAGGAAACCTTCATCCAGACTCACTGGAGCCGAATGCTAACATGAAAGGGTCACAACATGCTTTACTGGGCCAGTAGAGTGCAATGTTGTCACATATTTTTCAATTCCACATTTCACAGTATTCTTTTACACTCAAGAAAACATGTCTGTATTTTTACATTTATTTATAAATGCCAGAATTATATATCAAATTCTATTTGACTAGGCTGGCAGCCTTCACCCATCTCTCCCCAATTGTCACACTAATATGGCAGACGGATTTTGAAAGCCCTTACCACTTGTATTTGATCAGAATATTGCAGAGAATTGAAGAGTATTTGAGCAAGAGTGCAATATTTTTATACAAGCAGCTTATTCAGATAAAGATGCACACACCAAGGCATTCATTTTGCTAAACTTAGCTGGGTCAGAAGCCATAGAAAGAGAGTGTTCATTTTTCTATGCACCGGCAGTATATGAAGGAGAAGGTGAAAACTGTTGTATTGTTGTACAGGCTGAGTCACAGGAAGACCCCGAGTATTTGAAGCGCAAGTTCAGAGAAATGTGTAACCCCAGACAAATATTAAATTAGAGAGGCATTTGTTTTACATGAGAGATCAGAAACCAAGAGAACTTTTTCAGCTTATATAACTGATCTGAGAAACAAGGATAAAATGTGTCAGTTTGGTGACTTAAAAGATGAGTTAATAAAGGACAGGCTTGTGTGTGGCATTAATAGTGCTCCTGTGAGAAAGATTTTGCCTCATGAGAGTGATTTTCTCCCCGGGCCTCCACTGAAAATATACATGTATCCAGTCGGACTATCCCGGCTAACAAATGTAAAATAATAAATAATAAATAAATTTAACGTTGAGTAAAGCCATAGAGATTTTCCAGATCCATGAAGTGACCAAAAAACACACAAGTATGCTTGCAAGTGACAAGAGCATGGTTTCAGCAGGCTCCAGAGCAAATGTAGACAGCATGCAGCATGTGGCAAACGGGAATAAGCCTACTAAGCACATGGCAGCCACAATCCTTGCTGGCTCACCAAGGAAACTACATAGTTTTCCAGCAAGTTCTAAGACCAGTTCAGTCAAAGGAGCATGCTCAGTACAGTACAAGAATGAATCAGCGAAACCCAAGTCCAGCTTTATTGTTAACTGTCACAATTGTGGTATAAATCATGAGTCTAAATGCTTAACATTTGGTCAGCAATGTCATAAGTGTAAAAAAATTGAACCATTTCCAAAAAGTTTGTAAATCAGGTAAACCTCACACAGTAGTAAAGAATGGTCACACAAAAAAAGCAAGTAGAGATGCAGCAGTCAGCTTTCTATATGGATGGTGTATCAGTAATTGGTGAAAGAGTTGATGCAGCAAATTTATTGGCAAAGAATGAAGTGTTGTGTACAGTCTGGATCAATGGTAAATCCACAGAGCTTAAAGTATACACTAGTTCAAACTGTAATGTTATATCAGCAGACACATTTGCTAAAGTGAGAACTAATGAACAACTCAATGTGGTCAGTGATGTGCAACTTGTTTATGGAGGTGAAGAGATTCAGACTGAAGGCTCAGTGATGCTTTCATGTTATTTGGCCAAGAACTGTTACAACTTGTTATTTTATGTAGTGAGAAGATCAGTACAGTCTTTATTGGGTCTCATAGATAGTCTGAGAATGAATCTGCTTTCTTTTATCAAAGAAGTTCATCACATAAGTGCATCTCCTAGTTCTAATTTTTCTGAAGCCATTTTCGCAGAATATGCTAATGTTTTCGATGACAGGTTGGACAAACTTCCAGTAGTGTATTCCATGAAGTTAGACCCAGTGGTCACTCCAGCAGTCAGACCAGCAAGAAGAGTTCTGATAGCTATGCAAGATAAAGTTGAGGCTCAGTTGGATAAAATGGTGCAGCAAGGTGTGAATTGTCCAGTTACAGAACCAACTGAATGGGTGCCGTCTATGGTAGCAGCTCACAAAAAAAGGCTGATATGAAATCAAAATATGCATTGACCCAAGAAATTTGAAAAAAGCATTGAAAAGACCATATCATCAAATGCACATAGTCAAAGACGTGTCAATTCAGATGTTTTCTTAAATCTGTTTAACCTTAGGAATGTACCTCGTGATGATGTTCTTGGATTCCAGCTCAATGACTTCTTTCCAGGCAAACAAGAACTATGCTACCTATTACTACCAATCTACTAAAACCTACATCCAAGAATAATAAGATCATCAAGGCTCAATTATTTAAGAAATGTTCAATCCAGAAGTCATCGTACGACAAGTTGAGCAAAATTCTTTCTCCATTAAGGGAAGCAGAAATGGTTAGACTTCAAACAGAAAAAGGTTTTGACTGCATAGGGCAAGTTATTGGCAAATGTCCTGAACTGAGATCCTACGTTATAGACTCGGACGGTATGCAGTACAGACGAAACTGTAAACATCTGTTACCTGTACCAGAATTATCATCACATCATTGTCATAGTGACTTAGACTCTAAATCTCAGAGAGAGCCAAATGGTGTGTCCATCCCAGAGAGTGCTCCTACCTCTGATTCCATTCCTGTAGATGTTTCAAGTAAATCAAAGATCAAACAATTTTCAGAGACAGCTCCAATATTTAAGGCCAATTCCCAATTTTATGTCACACGTTATGAATGAGTATCTAAGCCCAGTTTGAAATATGTAGCAACATGGACTTAACTGTGTATATATGTATTATATCTTGTATAAATGCATGACTGATAATTGTCTGTGATATCTGCATGCAAAAAAGATTTATAGCATTGCATGTTTTGTTTTTCAAGAGGGAGGATGTAGATCAGGGAGCACGTGCTGTGTGCTGTATGTTTAAGAAGCACCTCAAAGACCGAAAGTGCATGTATAAATATCAGGTGCATGCCATTCCTAGTGCCATTTTGAGAATGCAACCAGGGAGTAAGCATGTATGATTACAGCAGTTAGTTTGCATATAAGTTATTTAAGTTAACGTTAGTAAACTTCTATCGCAATGTGTTTGTATAAAATAAAGCTGCTTAAACAGAACCCAAAAAAACTCTTCTATTGTGTCCAAAGTAGGAGAGCGATAGCACTTAAAGTATAAATGAACCTAGGCAGCATTACTTAAGAATTTCAAGACATCTGTGGCATAGAAGAACACAAATAACTAAAACAAGGCAGTCCTTGTATACAGTGTAAGATATGGTAACAAGATAAAGACAGAATAATGATAATTATAAAACCATAAACTATTAACTAAATAAACTAAATAAGATGCTGGATAAATATTGAATAAGCTAGCAGTGGTTAGTAGAGCGACAGGATCTAAATTAGTTATACAGTCAAAGATTGCAATAATATACATATACTTAAATATAGCTTTCCAGGTCCAGCTGCTTGCTAGGAGATTGTAACAGGAGGAGGCAGGAGAAGTAAGACTCATCTTGGGTAGACAAAGAAAAGTTACAGAGTACTAAGTAGTATATAGCAAAAAGCTCAGAAGGATGCAGACATACGAACTCAAGGAAATGCTGCCTCTCAGAACATTCCTGCTAAAGAAGTTTCTATTCCTGATCAAGGCTATAGTACTTCATGAAGTCATGCATCAACATCCAAATGGCAACAACATGGTCATGTAAATAAGGGTGAGAACTTGCGAAGTACATTGCAGCTGAAGAGCAACTTCTAAACTCTTGCTGGCTTGGAAGAGATCTGATGTCTTAATCCTACAATCTTTACCCGTGATACCAAAGCATATATACATTTGTCTCAATAACAGTTGTACCTTAGTTTTTTGTCTAAATGAGGAAAAGATTCACAGCTCTAGATGCTCACAGGAAGGAAGGGAGTTCCAGGGCTGGAGTGTATCTGTTCTAAATGCTTTGACACCATACAAATTCCTTGTCCTACAAGTGTTTAACCAAAACAGATCAGTTGAGCAAAGTATGCCAATTATAACAACATTTCTTTTAGATCCTAAACCCATCCTTGGGGGCTGATGTTGGCATTCATATCACCAAGATAAGGGCCTACAATAATCTCACTGTGCATATGCAGGTTCCCACCAACATAGTATTGAGATCTATAATCACATGCATGGTAGATCCAAGCACATTTCTGATCCTGGCTGTTTTTTTCATAAATACAAGCTTCTGTTTGTTGGTGGTGATCAGCTGATTGGAGACACCACTCCATCCCTCATCACAGGATGAGCGAGACAGTGTTGTTCCTTCTCACTCCCATCCTCCAGCAACCAAATCACTTTTCAGATTCAGGTTGTGTTTGGGACATGGATCGGCATAAAGATTTGATAAGAAAAGTGAGATGCTGTACTTTATTTAAGATAGACTTTTATGACTAATGTGGAGTTGTACCTCTTTCTGTTGTAGGACTTATTATTTTTTTTAATTTCACCATGTTTTATTTATTTATTTTTAGCTTACTTTAATATTTCTGTTCTACTGGTATTTGTCCATGAACACAGAAGTTAATAACATCATAGAACTCAGTGATAGTAGCCTGATCATATTTATTTGGCACAATGTAGATAGTAAAAAGCAAAGTCATCCAGCACTCAGAGTAAGATAACTAGTATTTATTAATTAACAAATGCAGCAGCCCAAATAAACACATAAAATTAATGCAATAATCACACTAATAAAGAATATAACAACTGGTTTTGGCACTGTAGCCTTCATCAGTATATGATTGGCCGTTGCACCTACCATACATGTGGAAGCCTGGGGTGGATCACTGTAGATAGTAACCCATAAGTATGCTATTTAATGCAACACAGATTCCATTGATAATCTTGAAAGGAAAATTTCTATCTGACTGAGTTAAATTTTACTCGTAGGCTAAAGATGATAATATGTTAACTATAGAGGGTATAACTAGTGCTAAGGAACATAAAAATCCTAGGAATTCCAGTATGGTAGTGATAATAAAATATTGCCATCACTAGATGGATTTTGTGTTATTTCTTCTAAACTGCTTTGACTAACACAATTAATGAATATGCAGGCATATTTATTTGATGTTGAGTAGCTTGCCCAGACAATGTTCGTCGGTTGAAATACCCTGTCAGGATTCTGTTATAATTAAGTTATACATCCTATAGTTCAGTCAGAAAATTCTCATGCTGTGAAGCAGATATAGATAGTGTTATGTTCCTATAATATTTCTTTCAGTGCTGCTGACATTAATAATTATATGAACGATTTCTAGTTCTGTGTTACTTTCTTGCATTTTGGCTTATACATTTTCTTTTACAAATAATGAGACACTATCATCTATCTGTTTGGATCTGCAACAATGATAGATAGGAGGTATACCCTGAAATTTGTAATATGCATTTTGAATTTTTAAACCAGATTTCAGTAAGGGTACAGATATCAATATTTTTCAAGCTGATGAAAGCTTCTAAATCACCAATGTTATTAATACGTCCAGCATTTAGTACATTTAGGAGAAGTTACCATCAGCTAAATTTATTTATTTACTTAGTTTTTTGCTTCTGTATTTTTCATTTTTTTCAATGTGAAGAGAAGTAAAAAGATGGTATAGATAAAAAATGTCCTGTTCTGTACATATACTCCCTAGTGCAGACAGGTGAAGTCCACTGGGTATAAAGCACTCTAGCTGGTTCCACATCTCTCAGTCCAAGTTGACAGACACTGAATCTCATCTGTGACAGTTATATCATTAGCCACTGACTGAATGGCAAAATTCTGTCTTGATATTCATGTACCAGATGAGATAATACAATGATTTTGCTACACAGATGTGTTTCTGTCATGCATGCTAGGACATTTGACAATTCAACCATATCCTGTTGCATATCCAAGAGAAAGGAACAAATTAGATTCCTCACTCCAATGTGAAGAGTGATAATGTCATAATTATCCTTAATCCTTTTTAATCTGAGATGTCCCTAATTTTGGCCACAGACAGGCATAACACTGTCACATATTCCATGCAAAGCATAGTAAAGTGTTTTGCACACAGTGAAGTCAGCAGTTACTATGATGTCTCTGGAGCTGCCTGACTGTAGTGTCTGCCTTATGGGCCTTTGAGACTGGCTTGGTTCAGTGTTAACCTCAGGAATTCTGTTGGTATGGACTCTCCCCATCCCCACAGTGATGGTCAGTCTAGCAGTGCAAGTACTGGATGAAGCACTGTATTGTTAAGCACCTCAGCACACTGTGCAGTTCCATGTTTACTTAAAAATAAACAAAAATCTGTAGTTAAGGATGCAAAAGTACAGAATGAGAAAGCTAAATTCATATTTCTTGGGTAAGGTATGTTTGACTCTAGGGAACGAGCTGCATTTTGTAGCATTTTCTGGTAGTGTAGCTATTGTGGTGGGTAAACAAAAGTTCTGTACTTACCATAATGACAGATCCATGTTGAATGCTTCCATCCTCTTCAGCGTATGGGTCCTTGAATCCAATTGGTTCCAACTTTGGCCACTCTCAGACTTTGAATCCAAAGCTCAGGCTCCTTCCTTACCCATAGTCTCCTCCTTGCACTAAATTATCTCAGATCAAGTTTGTCCACTTGCTATGATATATGAAAAGTTAATTACAACCCCTCAACAAAGAAAATACTTTCTGAAGATGTCCAGAGGAACTCCTGGAATACAGTGCATAGCAATAACATGATTAGGCTGAGATGGTGAGAGAGAAGATCTGGAACTGGGTCTAGCACTCATGGGGGGGGGGGGGGTCAGATGAGACCAAAGGAAGGGAAACCACAGCTGTCAGGGCCAAAAGAGGACAATGAGGATCTCCATTACGTTGCACCATATTGCTCTCTGCAGAAACTTCGGTATGAGGATAGTGGGAGAATAAGCATAAAGGAGACTGGAGCACCAATTGTGGACTAGAGTGTCTCTTAGGGAGGGATCCGGGCAGAGTAACTGCTGCATTTGGTGTTGAGGGGGGAATAGGTTGCAGCAAGGTCGGCCCCAGTGGTTGAAAAATCTGGTACACCCCTGATGGGTAGAGGGACAACTTGTAAGTTAGAAGAATAGGTCTGCTCAGCTTGTCTGCCACTATATTGGACTTCTCTAGGATGTGGTTACTATCAGAAAGCTGTGAGAAGACATTGCCCACTGGCAGACCCTCATGACCTCCCAGCACAGTGGGTAAAGCGTGCTCATCCCTTGTTTGTGGCTGTGCCAAGCCACTGCATATTATCTGTTTGGATGGCAATCTCAACTCTAGGAAGGGAATTCTGAAAGGCCTGCAATGCTAGGACTGCCTTCATCTCCAAGACACTGATGTAAAGATTGGCTTCTCTGTGAGACCACATGCCCTGGAGCATCTTTCCCAAGAAATGCCGCCCCCAACCCCAGTTGGGAAGTGTCTATAGTTACTGTGGCCTGGGGGTAAGGAGAACAAATGGTCAATCCTGAGAAACAATCAAAGAGTCCAGTCACCACTGAATATGTTTCATGCAAATATGAGTGAGGGACACAGGAAAGTTCATCAGTTGGCATCTCATTGACAACTGAACTGCAAGGGACTACTGTAACACTTTCAGCACTCTCATGTAAAACTGGACTAGAGGGACAGATGTTATGGAAGCCGCCATCAAGCCTAGGAGGCATAGAATAGACCTTACTGGTGTTTTTTCAAGGGATAGTATAGACAATTTCCTTGATTCTGGTAAACTGACTATCTGCAACTCCGTATCTAGATGGGCTCCAATGAGCTTTATTGTTTGGACCAGTTGTAGTTTTGACTTTGTAAGGTTGACAGTTATCCCCAGCTGGAAAGAAAATGGAGCAAAAAGTCCCTGGCTTGTATAAGAAGAGTCCTGGTGGGAGCAGTTGCAGACCAGTAGTCCAGATATGGGAACTCATGGAACCCCTGCAGTTTGAGGTAACCTGCAACCATTGCAATGCATTTGGTGAACACCTGATGGAGTGGGCTATAGTTAGACCAAAGGGCAAAGCTCTGAAATGAAAATGACTGGCTATTAGCCAAAAGCAGAGAAATCTCCTGGAGTATCTGTCCATTTTTATATGATATTATGTATCCTGGAGGTTTATCGAGCACATTCAATAATCCTTCTTTAACAATAGGAATGGCTGAATCATGACCATCTGGAACTTTGTATGTTTTACATACTGATTCAGTTGACTGAGGTCCAGAATGTATCTGAGGTCCCCTTTTTTCTTTGGTACCAAGAAGAACCCTGAGTAGACTCCGGACCCATGCTGGTCTTATGAGACCTCCTGGATGAATTGTTTGTCTAGCAGATTTTCTACTTCTTGTGCGTCTGCTTTTCACTGTGGGTGGAACATTGGGAAATGTTCTTCAGTTGGGAGGATGACAAATAAAGGGGATCATATAAAATCTGGTTGTGATTCTCTGTACCCATATATATTGGGTGGTGTCTGTCCAAGCTGTGGGTGCAAGGACATGTGCCCTCCAACTGCCTCCAGAGTGCAACAGTTGGGCAACTATTCAGGAGTGCTGAAAAGGCCGTTGGAAAAGGGACCCCAAAAGCCTTGATTCTGTAGTCCACCTCTATCACGTGGATGACGTCCTTTATGAATATTCTTCCTTTTGCATCTGGGGGGGTCTATTGCTGGAAATGCCCAGGGCAAAACCTTGAGATTTGCAGAACCACAATTTGTTACCTCCTTTATGGTTTCTAGAGAAAGCCTGTTAAGGATTAGAAAAGCATACTCCAATGGCAGGCAAGGTCTGGCCCTCTTGCTGGCTTTTGGACAGCATCTTTTTAACCTTGGGGGACCAAATAATGGACCTTTCAAAGGGGGCCTTGATGAAGGACATCTTAAAGCATTCCATGAAGTTGCAGAGATGTATCCAGGCATGCTGGCAAAAAAGCTATTCTAGTGCATCCTGCTCCCAATGTGCCATTGGCTACATTTGAAATAAGGCATATAGACACATTTGACAGGGACTGGAGGGTAGCCAACTGCATATCAACTGACTTTCCACAGACAATGATCCAGAGTGGGACTTTGATAGTTCTTTAGGCAAATCCCTCTGAAAGCATGTAACATGAGCTAAGTAATTTGGTGCCCTGAGGACAGTGGGACCCTTGCTCCAGAAGGGCCTATCTTTAGGAGAAACTAGGACTTTATCAAGTTTTTGGGGAATAGGTTCAACCACATCTGGTTCCTTCCATGTTGACCTCAAAACTAGGTCAACCATGACTTCCAAGATGGCTGTACATTGAGTAACAGTTTGACTGTAGGTCTCCCAGTGTGAAAACAGAAACTCAACAGAGAAGGCCAGTAAACTTTTGTGTTTATGGGTAATTTTCAGTAACTGGCTAGTAAGTGAACTGCCTGGATGCCAGGAAAAAGATGTACAGAACACCTGGAAAAACAATCAGCTACAAAAAATGATGAAGAAACACTATCCGAGGAAAGTTCTGCAGCTGTTCAGTAAAAAGCAATGCAAACCTCCAGACATGGCTTCCGGTTACCTACAGGAAGGTATAAGACAATTGCACACAGACCTGGTTAAAATAAATGAAACACTTATGGAGTATATCAACACAAACAACAAAAGGCTGTTAAAAATGGAAGAAGCTTGTAAACAGATATTCAAATGAGATGATAAAGCTGCAAAAATCAGAGGTTGAAATGAAAAAAAAAGCTGGCTGAATATGAGACTACTCAGAAAGAGATGTTTCAAAAAATAATACAGTTAGAGGACAGAACACATAGTGAAAACCTGATATTTTCAGCTATACCAGAGAAGCAAGAAATAGTGTGTTGTTCTTTATTCTGATGAAGTCTATTTAGTAGATAAAACCGCTTAATCATTAAATTCATTTTATTCTTGCAGTCCTGAGTACTGTGACTTTTAATATATTTTAGTTTGTGTTTTCTTACTTATTCTTGTGTTTGGCTTCAAGGTATTCTTCCTTTTAGGGACAAAATCATTTTTTGATGAAGTACATGTTAAGGAGGAAATACAAAAGTTTGTCTAACAAAAAGTGAGCTTTGAAAAAGAAGGAGATTCTGTTTGTTTTTCTTCTGGCAATAAAGACTGTACTCATGAAACATTTACCACTGTTTCAATGGCAAATGGAGAAAAGAAAGGGAGCATGAGAGTTGGCTAGAAGAATCAAGAGTGCATTGGCAATGAAGCTGAGACAGGATTTGGGAGATGGAGATGAACAGTAATAAAACCAGTAACTTAATGTGGGATTACAATGCAGTAATTATATTTGTAAAATATACCAGAACAAAAAAATCTGGAAATATTGGACTTTTTTCAGAATTTCTTGAACTTGTGGGGGACTCTAAGTATATGTCCTACTTCATATCATTAATGTTCAAAAAATTGCTTTAGGGAGGGGAAGAGAGGGGAGAAAGTTAACTGTAAGTGAAAACATTTTTTCTCTTAATAGTAGTATTTTGTGGTGTATGGTTTTCTTTGCATTGTATAAAGTAACATTTTTTCAGTTATTTTTAAGTGTAATGGAAGTTGTAAGTAGATGGTGGTGTTCTTTTTTCCTTTCTTCCTCCCTTCTGTCTTTCTTCTTGTTCAGTTTTAAGAAATGTAGTTACTGTGATGTAAAAAAGCTTGGTTAAAAGAGGATGACAAAGGAAAAATGAATGTGCTTTTTCTTATTCTTGTATGGGGAATGACTAGATTAAGGACCTTAGATTGATTTAGTAACAAGTTTTAAGAGACAGCAAGTAAATGAAAAATAATATTGAATATTATTAGACTTTTTCTATCAAATAAATGTATGCTTAGTAGCAATTCTGTATCTGGCCCTTATGTCTCTATGGAAATAATCTGATAAACAGAAATTGACTGTCTGGTTCTCCTGTCTCCATGGAAACGATCTCTTAATTAGAAATTGGCTGTCTGGTTATCATGTCTCCATGGCGACAATCTGATAAAGAGAAATTGGTTACAGTCTGGTGGAGAGTGATTGGCTAGGAAAAAACAGAAAAGAGAAACTGGCTAGGAGATATTGTTCTATGAAAGCATTTAGTGTTTTTTCCCAGCTGGGAGAGCTATAACGATAAGACAAAACCAGTTAGCACTTAGTAGAAGCACAGGCTGCACCATGGGTCTTAGCATGGATAACCTTTCATTGAGGTTAACTCAAGTCTGTGAGTGTGGCTGTCAGTTTGGGAAATGTCTTCCTATTAGGAGGGTAAAACTTCAATATTTGAAGATGTACATATTTTTGTGTGTTAGTATTAAATTAATAGGTTTTAGGGGGTATGGGGGTTGTCTGTTTTTTTGAGGGCTTTCAATAAAAAAAAATTGTAACACGTGACATAGGCTCAAATGGATATGACAAGAAACTACTATATAAAAGTTCAACCTGCCAAAGAGTGTATACATGTAACACAAAAACTGGAACTAGACATTTAAGAAAATGGTGTTATACTTAAAAGGTGGGACTAACATTTTTAATACAATGAGGCTTTCTTTCTGTAATGTCTTTAAATGTCAATGGTCTCACAGATAAATACAAAAAAGAGCGCAAATAGCTATGTTACAAGAGACACCCTTGGAAAGAACTGAACGTGTGAATTTGATGAACAAAGGATGTTCTTCATCTCACATTGCTGCAGTCCTTACACTTGGGTAGTCCGCTGTCCTCGGTCGGCCCGAATATCAAAGTATAAGGCTGACGTCGGTCAAGGCGCATTTGACTGACATCAGGACGTCAGGGTACAAATGCGCATGACCGACGTCATATCCTCAGTCTTTTTTGCCGCATGGTCTGATGCAGAAGCAGCGTTGCAAGTGCCGGTTGGCGTTCTGAAATTGTTCGATTTCAGAGTTTCAGACCGAGTCAAAGTTGGCTAAGTACCCCGTTGGGGAATATTTTAGTTTTTTCTTGCCTCAGTGGTTTTGCCACTGCTGTTTTGCAGGGCATTTTGGCAGCTCCTGCTTCATTATAGTTTGGCCATCCTCCCTTACCTCTGCTTTGGGATTCTACCCAAGTGTAAGGACTGCAGCAATGTGAGATGAAGAACATAGTACAGTTTTGTACCTACCATAAATGTAGATGTTCGAAGATCCACATTGCTGCAGTCAAACCCTCCCTCCTTCGCCTCTGTAGTTAGAGGCGGTTGTGTGGGTTGGGTTGTCAATATGAGGTATATTGTATATATTGTACATATTTTTAGTGCTAGGATGGTTGGTTGTTTGTTTGTTGTCTTTTGGTTTTGACCTTTATTTTTAGGGTCTTCTGACATCTGGGGCAAGAAAAGACTGAGGATATGACGTCGGTCATGCGCATTTGTACCCTGACGTCCTGATGTCAGTCAAATGCGCCTTGACCGACGTCAGCCTTATACTTTGATATTCGGGCCGACCGAGGACAGCGGACTACCCAAGTGTAAGGACTGCAGCAATGTGGATCTTCGAACATCTACATTTATGGTAGGTACAAAACTGTACTTTTTCAGGATGGTTATTCAATGGAATATCTGGGACAAAGGAAAAAAAGAAGTGCTTATATTAATTGCAAGAGAAGCTCTAATAGTGATAGAAGAAGATAAAAAACTAATAATGGCAGATTTGTAGTGCTAAGGGGCTGCTGGCAAGGAAGGAGGATTACACTGGCATGTATTTATATTCCATCTAAAACTGCTATAATGGAGCTTAAGAAAATTCTGGGAGAAATAATGCAGTGAAGATGTGTCTGGGGACCCAGAAGGGAAAGTATAACAAAGGAGAATATATTTTTGATGACATTTCAGAAAATATTTGGCATGGAAGATGTGAATTCAGTAATAGTAGTTCAGAGCGAATTTACATATTATTCCCCAAGATATAAAAAAATGGGCTAGGCTAGTAAGAATTTACATTACACAGGAATGTTTGCATTTAACTGACGGTCTTGATACTTACCCAATAACTATTTCAGATCATGCACCGATAATAATAAAAATGAGACACTAGCGCTTTCCCACCTATCTATTGAAAGAAGAGGAATTTAAGGAATGGATAGTGGAGATTATTCAGTAGCTATTCAAGGGGATAGAAATTACGTCTGAAAATATAGCTAGGAAGTGGGATAAAATTAAGTGGAGTTTAAAAATAGGGTGTAAATAAAGGAAAGGGGGCTATGGTTAAGAAGTAACTGACTAACAATGTTAAAGTATTGCAGAATAGGGGGAATCTCACAGAACAAGAAGAGGTTCAACTGAAGAATGCTAAGCAGAAAATAAGGGATTACCTCTATAATATACACAAGTTTAGAAAGATTGCTGTTAAGCAACTATTTTTTGATAAAAATACTAGAGCAGAAAAACTTTTAGCACAATGACTCAGACAACAGAAAGTAGAAAGGGCTGTCACCAGCTTATGGAGCCTATAACAAGGAAGGTAACAAGAGATCATCTAGCGGTATTAGAAATATTTCGGAAATTCTATGAAAGACTGTATAAAGCAGAGAAATATGGAAATCAAGAAAAGATACAAATGGAAATGCTTATGGAAGAATTAAATATGCCAAGGTTAGGGTAGATGAGGCTCAATTACTGTTAGGTTAGGAGTTGATGAGATATAACTTGTGATGTATAACCAATCTACAGGAAAGTCCCCAGGAATAGATGGTATTCCTGTAGAAGTTTGGAAGTTTGAAAGTTAGGAGGGAAAAATTATAAAGATCTGGAAAGTTTTGTTTAACAGTATTTTAAGAGGAGGAGTACCTACATCCCGGAAGAAAGCAGCGGTAGCTGTAATACCTAAAGGGAGTAAAGACCCATCAGATCCAGATTCATAAAGGCCCATTTTAATACTAAACCATGATTATAAAGTGTTCATGTCTATAAAGGCTAAAAGAATGGCAAAATTAATGCCAAAATTGATAGATATGGGTCAATGTTATTTTGTGGAGGGGAGACAAACATTTGACAACATTAACAGAACATTGATGATCCAGAGGAAAGCAGAATGTAAGAAAATACCATTGTTGTTGGTGGGTTTTGATGCAGAGAAAACATTTGACAGAGTAAGCTGGGACTTTATGAGCAAGGCAATGGAAGAATTTGCATTTCCTGAAACAAATTAAAAGGTTGATTAAGAAGATATATGAGGGATCAGAGGTAAAAATAAAAGAGGATGGGGTCCTCTCTGATAATTTCTGCTTGAGCAGGGGAACTAGACAGGCGTGTCCTCTTTCCCCTTTGTTATTTGCATTATATTTAGAACCAGTGGAAAAGAAAATAAGGGACTCAAAAATTCAAGGATATAATTGGTATGTAGTCAAGAAAAGCTAGCTGTATTTGCAGATGATATTATTTTATATCTGATTAAACCAGAAAGAGACATTACAGTGTTATGGACCATTTTGAGACAGTTTTAAATCTTTTCGGGATACAAAATTAATGAAGCTAAAACAAAGGCAATAGCGGTAAATTATGTACCCAAATATGAATTGGTTCAGCAATATTCATATTTATGGAGACATGATAAAAATGAAGTAGTTAGAAGTATGGATTAAAAATAATTCTGGTGTGGCAGCTAAGGATATGTGGGAAGAGAATAAACAAAAGATAATACAACAATTGAGACAATAGAAGCTTTGTTATATGGATATGGATAGTAAGATACAAACAGTTCAATTTTTAGTCCATTTAGTCTTATACACAGGTCAGGTGTATAGTTATCAACTAGAGGATAAATTGTAGCTAGCAATTAATAAAGAGCTGAAGGACTTCATCTGGGAGGGGAACACGGCAAGAGTCAAGTGGGATAAGATGTTTCTTCCAGTAGAACAGGGCGGATTGGGATTATCCAATTTGAAGGGGTATTTCAGAGCTACACAGTTAAGGCTCCTATACATAGCAAAAGCAGAAAACTATAATTCAAAGTGGAAAGGGATTACGATGAAACATGGGAGAAGCTCAAGAAACAAGGAGAGCTTGAAATTTTGGATGAATGCCTTTAAGGAGAATAACAATGATCATATAGTATGTTATATCCATAAAGTAGCGGAAAGTATCCTAAGAACTAAGCCAATATGGGAATGGAGAAAGGAAATTCTGTCAATAAGGATGACTGCAATTAGGGATACAGACAATAGGCAAGAGAGGGCTGGAATTTATTGGAGAAAACTGGCAAAGGAACCAATGTATTGGGAGCAAATAACTAGAGAGGGAAAGATGACAGAATGGAAAGATGCCAAGAATTTATTTGGACTGCAGGTTAGAGATTGCCTTCCCTATTGAGGATTGATATTAGAGTGAAGGCAAAGAGAAAAAAAAACAGGGGGTCAAAAATGAAAGACCAGCACTGGTAGAGTTTTTAGTAGAATCTAGAACAGAAGCTGTCATTAAAAAGGGAATAATTAGTAGAGCATATAAAATATTGTATGATAACTATAAGAATCAATCAGAGGAGGGTAGAAAGGATTGGGAAGAGAGATTGAATAAGCAATTCACAAAGAAACAATTGGAGGATATATGTATGTCTCCCAAATATGCAACAAAATCAAGAAGATTTAGGATTTTTGCTTGGAAATGTTTACACAGATATTTTTATACCCAAAGTAGACACCAGCGAATTTTTACTCAGGTGGATGGTAAATGTTGGAAGTGTGACGAGGAAGAAAAATGTGTTTGGGAACATATTTTCTGGGAGTGTGGTGAGTTGGCAGACTTTAAGTATTTCGTGTGGGATGCATTGCTGGAGATGCTTCGTGGGTAGATTGGTGTGACAAGGTAGAGGATTTTTCTGAGTTATGATGCAGAATCAGAACTGCCTAAACATGGTAAGGCCTTGCTTTGTCTAATTATGATGGCTGCCAAAAAAAGCAATTACTAGAAAATGGAAATTAAAATCTAAACCAACTATACTAGAAGTAGTGAATATGGTAGCAGAGATAAAACAACTGGAACTGAGATATTTAGAAAAGGGTAAGAGCAATTTACATAGGAAAAATGGGAATTGTGGGAACAATATATACAGGGGAGGAATGAGGTTTAAAATAAGGCAAGACTTAAATGAGCTATGTAATGTTTGACCGAAAATGGCTGGGTAGATTATAAGTGATGTTTAATGTTTGTAACTAGAAGTGTGTCAGTATGGTTTGTGATGTAAAATGCTTGCAGGTAGGATTGTGTCGGTCTGGTTTGTTTTCATTTATGTAAATGTATGATTGCCTATGTTGTACGTGATGGTTTGATAAAGATCTTTCTTGTTAAAAAAGGGCAGAAATTGAATAATTTAAGTAATGTTGCTTAGGTTATATGATATATAGCAATGTATGTGAAGTATAATGTTTGTAAACCTGAACTTGTTAATACAGTTTGATTACTTTTATATAAATCTAAATTTGCCTGTGTTACAAGTAATAATTCAATAATGGTATTAAAAAAAAAAGGTCAACTAGTTCATCAGCAGGGGGGAATCACTCAAGAGGTAGACAGGCCAGCTCCAAAAGCTTTGAGGAATAATAATTACTCCTGGAAGGGGGCATTGGTGGACCACTCATTTCTGTCAGAGTAGTCCAATGATATCACCAAAGGAGGTATCTTCAAGGGGTATCCAAAGGATCACTCCCCCTCATTGAAATCATTACCTTTAGTGAGAAGATCCTGGGGGAGTCCACATGTTTTCTTTTGTATGTGTGCTTTCAGTGACCATCTCCAGTGGGATGCTTTAGGTAAGACTCTGAAGCAGATAGGGAGTCCACAATATGAACTGCCTTGCGACTCTGAGTGGTTGGCTTTCCCAACATGACAGGAAGTGAGGAAAGAGGATGCTAAGAACTCAGTCAGAACAGGGAGAGGTCTGAGAGAGGAAGGTAAGCCTGCACCCTGGGCTGTGAGAGCACTGTCACAAATACCTTAAATGCTGATGCTGAGATAGGTCCTATCCCCACCCCGTAGGCTGCAAGGAACCTGACAGGGGAAGCTCTGAGAACCCATCCAGCGTAGTAATGCCAGAGCCAAACTTTCAAGAGCTGAAGGACTGAGTGGAAGGGATGGTTCTGAAAGTTTCAGAGTTGATCCCAGACCCCCATCTCCAACTCCAATCCCTTGGCTTAGAGACCCATCAAGATCAGAGGCACTCTGAGTTTACTGGGTCAACAAAAGAGTCAGCATCAATGAAGTCCAGTCCTTTGGATCCAACACAGACACTCCAAGGAGTCCACTCAGATCCAGGTGCCTTGAACCCAAAGGTCAAATCAGGGAAGAAATAATAATCAGAGGTGAAGAAGGAGTGAGTCTTAACCCTTCAACAAAAGTCAGTGCCAGGAGAACCCCCAAATGGATCTGGGTCCTCGGGAGCTTTCTCATCATTCTGTCAACATCTGTCTTGCAGAGGATCCTAGAGGACCACACTGATCTCAGAAATGAAACTGTGGAAGGGTGTCTTGACCTTTACTGAAGAAAAGGTGAGCTGAGCCTGGGATTGATCAACTCCAGAGAGAATTTGGGTCCTGTAAATGGAGGAATGGGAGAGCTGCATCTGGCAGGCTCTGGAGCTGTGGTCAGATCTAAAGACTCGGAAATATTCAGATCTAGACAGGATGAACCAAATCAGTCCAGGAAGCTTTTTCTGCCGGAATCCTTTTCTTTTTGCTTCCTCATATCCTGTTCCTTATCCTTTTCTATTTCTTTTTGCTTAGACTTCTTCTCTTTACACTTATCAGATGTCTTCCTAGATGAAAGAGAAGAAGAATAAGATGACTGGGAAGGGAGATCTTCTACTGCTGTGGTAGGGAGGAGCCCCCTAAGCACATACATACATACAGACATACAAATATTTCAAGCTCTGGCATTAATGCCCTACTAGTCTGCCAATATACCAAAACAGTTGTTCCTATAATAAGTGTCCAGGCTGTTCATAAAAATATCTAAACTATTTCTTGCTTCATTGTAATTTGGTAGTCTATTCCATACATCAGCTGCTGTCTCAGACCACCAATTAATATGATTCTCATTCCCATAGAATCTTCTGTATAGGTTGTCTGATGATTCTCTACTACTTTTTGATAATCCCAAACATTCCCAGTGGCAGTTTTCTCTAGATGCCCTATATACCTGAATAAGATCTCCCTTTAAATATCTATATGAGATGCTGTACAAGTTCAGGTGTTTTAGTCTTTCAAAATAACTTAAATTTTCACATCCATGGATGCCTTTGATATACTACCCCTGTACTCGTTCCAATTTACTCATGCTTGTTTTCTTATAAGGTTTCCATATTGTTATTCCATACTCAAGTTTGGGTCTAATGTAACTAACAAACATTGACTTCATCATTTCTGATTTCCTAGACTTTATAAATCTTTTTATACAACCTATAGTTCTATAACTATTATTAACCAATTTACTGATGTAATTAGAAAAACTCAAAGCTGGATCTGCCCATATACCCAGGTCCTTAAATTAATCTACAGTTTCAATCAATGTGTATTCACCTTTCAATTTATGTCTCCCAAATCCCATATGCTTAGTTTATGATGTATTTATCAGCATATTATTCTCCTGCTCCCAAGTGATCAAGTTAGTCAAGTTCTTTTGAAGACGTGTCCAGTCTGTAACACATAATCATTGTACCCAATTTTAAGTAATCAACATACAGACTGTAGAACATTTTATATGAAAAAGATAGATCTGAAAGATACAGTCTAAATAAGCATGAGCCTAGGACAGAGCCCTGTGGGACACCCTGACTGTAACCAAACATTTCACCTATCCAATTGCAGTATGATACTTGCCATGTCCTATTTGTAAGCCATGCAGCTATCCCTCTTCTCAAGAGTACAGCAATACCTAGTTGTTCTAATTTATTGATCAGTATTTTGTGAATGACCCTATCAAATGCTGAAGTTAATTCTATATAAATTATATCACAGCACAATTTTTCATTCATAGCTGTTATATTATTATAGAACATCATGTTACAGGTGGCAATAGATCTATTTTCAACATATGCATGCTGATATATGGGTTCACTCTTCAGCCTTTCCAGTTCTGACAATAACATATCCAGTATTGCCTTCTCCATTATTTTTCCACAACATGAAATTAGACTTAAGGGTCTGTATGACTCTGAATTTATCCTACTCCCTTTTCCCTTAAAGACAGGTTTAATAAGTGCATTTCTCCAATGTTGAGGAATCTTCCCATATTTATACGACCTAGTAAATAATAGATATAATGGTACAGTAAGTTCTTGCTGAAGTGTTCTCATGTCATTATTACAAATTCTGTCTCCCCCCTGTGCTTTGTTTGGATGCAGTTTGCATAATTCTTTTTCAATATAATCTAATTTGATTTCAGTATATGAGATTACCTGGATGTCACTAAGACAATTTATCACACCTTTGTGGAGCAAAACTCTTTTGCATAAAATGTTGTAAATATATTTATAATCTGTTGTTTCTGAGAATAAATTTTAGAATCTGCACACAGTTTATCAGTTTGTATGTCTCTACTCTTTCTATAGCTTATGTATCTATAAAATGGTTTCCTATTATGCTCAATATCTTTACAGAAATTTTCTTCAAGTTTTTCTTGCTCTTTTCTCACACTATGTTTAATTTGTACAGCTTGTTTATTTCAGTTTTCAAAGTTGTATTTTCACCTCTTTTCATTTCTTATATTTTATGTCTCTTACCTTAATCACATATCTTGTTCTTATGGAACTATATCCTCCTGAAGTTGTGTGCCTATATCCTGATGTTAAACATTTTTTTTTTTTTTGCATTCAGTTTCTCTTTCAAAACTTTCTTCATTCCTTCTGCAATTTTTCCACTGACACATCATTCCAATTAGTTTTAAGTAGTGACTATTTTGCTTCAGTATAATCTGTTATTAATCTTCTGAGGAATTATCTAGCAATTAAATAACTTTAAAACCACATGATCATTGCGCATCAATGCTGGTAAAACTTTTTCCAAAATGCTATTTTATTGATTTTCACAACAGAGAAAGTTTTCATGAAGCAATAATAACTTGCAGACAAATGAACATAGTGCTATAATAAAGCATACATACAAGAATAAACAGTTTTAACCTTTCCAATATGACAGTAACCGTAATTGATATGTACAGTAAAAATTGGATAAGCAACCTTAAAAACTAAATATTCGATCAGATTAAATTATAGTAAAACAATCTTATCTTTCTAAAAATTTTTAGAAAGGAAGAAAGAATAACTAAGGTGATTTATTTAGGGTAAAGGTAGCTCTAAGTTCTACAGAATATTTAATTTGCATTTAAATTGATTGTTTAAGATAGTCAGGGGATAACTTTTAATATTTTGTTCCAGACCTCAATGTTTTTCTCTTTAGAGGTCTTATTATTAATTTTAGCTATTTTTAAATGAATTGATGTATTTTAATGCTTTAACTTTAAAACCTGCCCATGTTATTTTGGACATGTCTAACCAGTTTGTCATTAGATAGTATTTAATAAGCATAAAAATTATAATAAGGGCATTTTGCTCTTGTTTGCTTATATAATCTGGAAACGCTGGTAAAACATGACATGACGTAACAGTGATTTCTTTAGGAACACAAACAATGTCTAGTATGTTTTGTTCCCTGGTAGATTTTTTACAATCTGAAGAAATTGTTGTTCCTGAAGATACGTTGTGAATAATTTCCTCACTAATGTTGTTGAATCTATATTATTCCAATCTGTTTCTGGTAAATTTAAGTCCCCAGCCACTATTATTCTTCTGTGTTGTGATTTTTATATGTTCCAGGGTTGTCTTTATTGTCAGAGTTACATAATCTACAGTATTGGTACTATCATCAAACCTGTAATAATCTCAGGTCTCATAACTACCTTTAATCCCTCTCATAACACTGTAAAACATTTATACCCTGACAGAACTGGTTTCCAGTCATTGTTCTTTAACCATGTTTCACAAACAATAACAACATCAATCTTATGGGAACACAGCAAATTTTCCAGTAAAAAACTTTATTATTATAACGGCCATCAGAGATGCATCAGTTGTTGCTATATGTAAACTGTTGAATTTTTGACCTGGCAAAAATCCTGCTTTGTGTTTGTCAAATATTGCAAAATATCTTCTGCAAAAAATCTCTTCCCTGATCTTGACAGCTTGCTTTGTACATCCACAGCTTGAGCCATGTTGTCAATGTCTGTCTTTCTCTCTTTTTTTTCTTACAGTAATGTTCTTCAGTTCTTCCATGTTCAGTTTTGATTTCTTCCTTTTTACTTGGCCCTTGGCTCTTTTTTCACCTTCTCTTTTGGAAAAAGATGCCTTTTTCTATAGACTGAATGTTTTGTGATAGAAAAAATATTATTATTCCCTGTAATCTGTATGTTACTTAACATGGCAGTGTCCCTTTTAGTATGTATTATTTTTGCTTTACAGACATTTATCAGTTTCTTTTTCTTCTTTATTTGTTGTAAACTTTTTCCTTCCTTTCTTTCTCTTTTTATTTCTTTCTATACTGAGTGATGTTTGAAAGATATGCGTGAATGGGCATGCCTTCGCTGAAGGTTGGGCGTCGAGCTGGCACCTCGGCACCATAAAAATCTACTGCCAATCATTAGCTGACTGGAGTTCTGCTGTGGTGACCCCTAACGGGAAAAGCCGAAAGAAGAACAACTGTCTGAATCCTCAGATTGCTGAATACTTGTATCCAGAATTCCAAAGTTGTCAGTGGCATTGCCTTGTTTTACAGGGGTTGGATGATCTTTACAGACATTAGACACATCCTTTCCTATATGTGCTCTATTTGCTCTTTGCCTAACATTATTTATCTCATTAGTTCAGTCATTAATATGTGTAACAGTTCTCCAAGCCATGCCAATTGCACAAGTGCAGTCATCATCAGTAAGCCTAGATTCACTACTAGTAATGGTAAGCAAATCATCCAACTTATGACATGAGGAATACAGATCACCAGTGTTATCAGGTGTTACCTTTAAATATACCTAGCATTTATTACACTGTACAAGATATTTGTGCATTAGCAAATCATTAATGGCTTAGTCACTTAAGGAATCCATATTCAGCTGCAAATGAATAAAAAATTATAAAAAAAGAATAATCAAATCAGCTACCACAGAACTCAAAGAGAACATAAATCAAATTCTAAGAAATAAGTCACACATACACAACTAAATATTAAATTAAGTACAGTAAAGTCGTTGCTGTGACCGTACAAGTTGTGAAATTCACACAAAAGCTGGAATTCCTTTACATTATGTGCTCACAGTCGCACGCCTTTTTAGCAGTAAAGATCAATAAATCACAACCAAGACAAAATTATTTAGATAAGCTTTGAATCGTCCTCTCTGCAGTCTGTGTGAATTTATAGCTAACTAGGCCCCTTGGGATGGATAGACTTTGCCTATCTAAAATCGATCCCTTTCTAACAACTAACAGAAAATTAAAGGTAAAACAACCAAATATAAATCAAAGTAAATCTTCTTGTTTACAAGCTATCCCTTCCTTTGTACAGTGAAAAACAGTGTGTAAAAATAAAATATAAATTCAAATAAATACTTCTCTTACCAAGCTACTGCACAGTCAATCACAAACGAATATAGGATTGCTAGATAAGCTGTTATTGTACCTCTAATTGATGGCTCTGCCCCCAGAAGGAAGCACGGGTAGAGCAGTCTTTGTCTAGATGTGAGGCCACTAAACAGTAGACACAATTTGTGTGGACATCATGATAATTTTGTGCCCATGAGTAATACACTTTTTAAATCCAGAGGTCTTATCTGTCATCCTGTCACCAAAGGTGATAAACACTCAAGCAAAACATAAAGTATCCAACAACAACAATAACTACTACAACTATGAACACTGCAACAATACTGCAAATAAATTCCAGAAATCAAGCCATAGCAAGTATTCAGAGAGAGAAAGGAGGAAAACTATCTCAAGGAAAGAGACAAGTGATGATCTTTTTTTTTTTTTTTACAGGGGAGATAAGAAGGTAAACTACACGTAAAAGGAACCCAGAAAGATGGGTAAACCCCAGGTCACTTATCTGACCACTGAAAAGCCTTCCTAACACTGATCTAAGAGATGTGCATCTGAAGCAATTGAGCAGCAAACAAAATCTGAGTTAATTCAGTGCAAGGAAGGGATTATGGGCAGGGGGGGAGCCTGAGCCTTGGATCAAAAGTCGGTCAGTGCCAAAGTCAAATCAGATCATATCTGAAGATCCATGTGTGTGTGTGTGTGTGTGTGTGTGTGTGTGTGTGTGTGTGTGTGTGTGTGTGTGTGTGTGTGTGTGTGTATATATATATATATATATATATATATATCTATATATAGTTTCCCTTTATAATCTCAAAATACTGAAATCTCAAATTTCAGTATCCCGAAACTATAGAGGCAAACAAATCACAATCCTGAAACACAAAAGCATGAAACACACACTCATGAACATACATACACCATACACCGCATAACACACACACCATTCTACCCACACCACACAAACTATACAACCCTACACTACATGTAAGCAGGGGGGCAAGCCCTCTTGCAGCCCCCACACATCCCTACTTATATATACCAACTCCGAGATCGCACAAACAGAAAAAAAAACAAACTCACACCCAGACATTCTACAATCCCTTGCACACACACATACACAAACACCAGCACATCCAACACTCACACACATACTTCCACCTCCCTACCCTAACCCACACGTGCAACTTACAAAAACACTCACATACACTCACTCACCTTAAATTCCGGACACCATCCCAGCCAAGCACGTCACGTAATCTAGTGTAAATGCATAAGCATGGATTCAAGATATTCGGATTTGCGCTTATGCACTTTCACTATTTTGAAGTTTCGCCTTTATGGTCTTGGGATACTGAAATTTGAGATTTCAGTGTTTCACGATTATAAAGGGAAACTATATATATATATATATATATATATATATATATATATATATATATGGGTCTACTGCTTTACATTGAAAATACACTTCGAAATAAAGCAGTAAACCCTACACTTCAGTGAAAGTCCATTTAAACGAAAGTGCACTTTCACTGAAGTCTAGTTCCCCAGGCTACCCAAAAAAAAAAAAAACATTAAACCCCCCCCACACACACCCTACTTAAATATACCAACTCTGAGATCGCACTACAGTGGTGAAAAGGGAATATTCCCATTCCGTGCTGTAGTGTGACTGCCGAAGTCAATGTTCGAAGTTTCACTACTTCGAACAAGTGGACTCGGTGAAGTGGGGTTCGAAGTAGTGAAACTTCGAACATATTGATGGATCCCGTATATATATATATATATATATATATATATATATATATATAATTTTTTTTTTACATCTTTATTGAATTATCACTTGTGACACAGGCAAATTTACATTTATATAAAAGTAAGCATACCATATTAACAAATTAACATTTGCAAACATTATACATCGCATATACTGTTATATATAATATAATCAATCCAACATTACAAAGATTGTTCAATTCCTGCCTTCTCTTAAACCTCATTCTTATTCAAAACATTTTTCTGCATGTATTGTTTCCACAATTTCCATTTTGTTTCTGTGTAATTTACTCTTACCCTTGTCTAAAGATTCCACTTCCTGTTCTTTTATTTCAGTTACAATATTCACTATTTTAAATGTAGTTGGTTTAAAGTTTGATTTCCATTTTCTAGTAATTGCCTTTTTGTCAGCAACCAGAATTAAACTTAACAAGGCCTTACTATGTGTATGCAGTTCTAATCCTGTATCCCAGATGAAAAAATAATTTCCTTAGTTACTCTCATTTGTTCTCCAGGTATTCTGACAGATTACTCTGCAGGGAATTTTTAAAGTCTGCCAACTCATTACAATCCTAGAACATATGCTCCCAGGTACCTCTTTCTTCCCTGTTACACATCCAACATTTGACATCTACCGGAGAGAGGTTCCAGTTTCTCAGTTTTTGTATTATATTTTGTTTAGTCTCGTTCCACATATCCTTAGCTGCCATAATAGCATCCTTTTTAACCCATGCCTAAATTCGTCATTTTTTCATGCCCCCATAAATATGGGTATTGCTGAACCAATTTATGTGTAGTTACATAGTTTACAGCTATAGCCTTTGCTTTATCTCCATTAATTTTATATCCCAAACAAAAAAAATTGAACTGTCTCAGGCTGTTCCACAACACTGAGATGTCCTTCTATGGTTTTATCAGGTAGAAAATAATACCATCTGTAAATAAAGCCAACCTTTCTTAAATATCATACTAATTATATCCTTGAATTTCTAAGTCCCTTATTTTTTTGCAAAGCATCTAGACATAATCCATATAACAAAGGAGAAAGAGGACACCCCTGCCTTGTTCCTCTCTACAGCCACAATTTATCGAGCTGAACCTTCCCACTTTGATTTTTGCCTCCAATCCATCATATATCTTCCTAATTGCCATTAATATTGTATCAGGAAGAGCAAATGCTTCCATTGCCCTAAAATCCCAGCTTACTCTGTTGAATGCTTTCTCTGCATCGAGAGCCAGCAACAACAGCAATATTTTCTGACATTCTGCTTTCCTCTGGATCATCATTGTTTTGTTAATGTTGTCAAATGTTTGCCTCCCCTCCACAAAACCACACTGATCCATATCTATCAATTTTGACAACACCTTTGCCATTCTTTTAGTAATTATAGATATAAACATGTTATAATTGTGGTTTCAAATTGAAATGGGCCTATATAAAGCTGGAGATGGGTCTTTGCCATCCTTAGGTATTACAGGCACCACAGCTTTTGTCCAGGTTGTTAGTGCTTCTCCTTCTTTTAAAATATTGTTAAACAAAACCTTCCAGATCTTTATCAGTTTCTTCCCTCCTAGTCCCCAAACCTCTACAGAAAAACCATCTATTCCTGGAGACGTTCTTGCAGATTAATTATGTATCACCATTTTTAACTCATCTCTTCTTATTTTAACTTGTTCATTGTTGAGACTCATCTGTAACAGCAGCATATTTAAGTCTTTCACAGGTATTTCCATTTCAGCTCTTTCTTGATTTCTCCACTTCTCTGCTTTATACAAATTTTCTTAACATTTTGGAAATATCTCTAATACATCTACAGGACCTCTAATTATTTTTCTTGTTATAGGCTCCCAAAGTTTGGAAACAACCCTTTCAACTTTCTGTTGCCGAAGTCATTGTGCCAAAAATTTTTATGCTCTGGAGTTATTATCAAAAAACAGTTGTTTAACAGCAGTCTTTCTAAACTCTTGCATATTATCCAAGTACTCCCTTATTTTCTCTTTAGCATTCTACAGTTGTGCCTGTTCATTGTCCAGTGAGGTTTCCCTTATTCTGATATACTTTAACCTTTGGCAGTCCCTCTAAATAATTAATCTGATGTTGTCAATCTTCATCTATTGTCAACTTGTGGGTGTATGGTTCCGATCCTTGGAACTGATCTGGCCAATATATAGCTCGCATCGGCCAAAAAAATCTCTCAAGCTGCTAGTCTACCCACAATGCCCTCTTCACATTACCTCAGATCTCATTTGCCACTCTTACAACAAGATGCATCATCCAGTTCCTCTCTCATAGCTAAGTAAAAATGTTTTATATACTCTCTCTATCATTAATAGTTTTATTTATTTATTTTACATTTGTTGACCGGGCTAGTCTAACTTGATACATGTCCATTTTCAGTAGAGGCCCGGGGAGAAAAGCTCCAGGAATCATACAGAGTTAGTCTAGGTTAAGATAGAGCCATTATAAAAAACAACAAATTGTTACATAGATGTATTATAAAAACACTGATAGAGAGTAATACAGAAACAATATAAAAAACATCAATTGTTAAGAATGACATTATTAAGAAGAAATAGTTTGCTTAGATACAGCTAATCCTAAGGATTTAGGATGAAAAGAAACAAACAACTGATCATATTTTCTAATAATCTTAGTCTTATCCAAATAAAATCTGAGCTGTCTATGCGTATCCAAAGTATGCAGCATCCTCTTACTGTCAGACTGCAGACTGGAGAAAAAAGTAGGTAAATGAATAGACTGATTAAGTGGTAACTCATTAACCACCTTAGGCATAAAAGAAGGATATCAACTTGTCCTTATAAAATATCAAAATGAGGACAAGCCATAAGAGCTTGAAACTCAGACACCTGTCTAGCAGAAGTAAGAGCCAACAGGAGAACAGTCTTCCAAGTACAGTGTTGCAAGGAAGCTGAAGCAGCAGACTCAAAAGGAGCCTGAGTTTTTGTTCTCTAATTCCATTTATTCTCTAGTTTAAATTTCTTGGTCTACCCTTGTGAGTGTGTGTTTTCCCTTTACCATTAGTATTTTTCCCTCTACCACCATTGGTAGTTGCCCCCCCCCTATCTTTACCATTGGTAACCTTTCTACCATTGTTGGTAGATTTTCTTCTTGTGGTGTGACTGAATTTCCTTTCTGTTATTTCTCTCTGCTTCTCCTGCCTTTTTTATTCACGACAATGGCAGAAAAAATAAAAAGCTCCACTACAGGCTTTAAACAATGTACAGAGTGCTGCAGAAAAATGCCAAGCTCTGATAACCACAAACATTGTGGGTACTGCTTGGGTGTTTCATACTTGTCTGTTGACTGTACAGCTTGCCAGGGTTTCAGCAAAAGAACTCTGGCAGAGAGGAAAAACAAGCTCATTCTCAAAGAGTTCCTTAAAGCCCCATTCAAAGAAGCCTTGTCCATGGCCAACCAGTCCCCCCCGGCCTCTGGATCAAAATACTCTCATTCGGTGCCGACGTCTCCTTTGACACCGACTGTCAAGAAACAAAAACATGCATTGGAAGGCTCCTCTTTGGAACCAAAACCTAAAGTTCTGGAGCTTTTGGAAAAGTCTGAATCATCGGCACAGAGAGCTTTACCAGTGCCATTTTCACAGACCACAACAATTGCAAAATTATTGATGACTATGGTTCAGATACCAGCACCAACTGTTACTACGACCGTGCTGGCACCGATATCCCTCACGGTCCTGCTGAAGGTGCGAAGCATGATGTTTATATCTAGCCCAGTGCCACTTATTCCCCCTCCTTGGATCCCTTTGTTGGACAACTCCCTAGCCCTTTCATGGAAAGACCCGAGTCTCCTTCTGGGATGTCCGTTCCCTCTAACAGAAGTCTCTTGGAAGTGGATATTATTAGATTGGTGGCTCAGATCCTGACATCCAGGGATCTTCCTTCATCTTCTCAGCCCCATCTCCCCTCTGGTTTAGAGGATTACATCCCTACAACCCCTTCTTATTCTCCTCCTCTGACCTCCTCACAGGCTCTCAACTCCAACTTTGCAGGTACAAATGACTTTGGTGCTGACAACTTTCTTGTCTTCAATGTTGAGTCTGGCTCTGACATCTTCAGTGACTATAGCACCATCAGGTCCCCAGGACTATGTCTTCACCATCACCCTAAGAGGTTCAAACCAGTGCTGAGTTTTTGTATGGAGCTGTCCCTGCCTCTTTGGGCTGCACTGACAGAGGACCCCTCCTCGTTTCCAGTTTGTCAAGTGTGTCTATCAGGGTGGGGTGTGACCCCGGTTCCGAGTGTGTCTGTCTTGGTTCCGGGCTCCCATCCCTCCTAAGGGGGGCCTGCCTTTCAAGCCATGGAAAGAGCTTTGGCCTCTGCCTTGTCTCAGGTGCCTCCTGTGTTACCAGAGTCTTTCCCTATGACCCCAGGCCTTTTGGTTCTACCGCCAACTGCAACCCCTGCACAGTGAGCCCCAAGGTCTCAAGAATTACCTACTAGAGGCATCCCCTCTTCCGAGTCCTCTTCAGACATTCCCACTGAAGATCCTCCTCAGAAGAGATCATGTAAGAGGAAACACCTTGATTCTCCCAAGGAATCTGTCACAGAGGACACTAATTTTGATGAAGGGGAGGGTTCCCCATGGTCACCCCCAAAAGACATCTACTTCAGAGACATTCTTGAGATCCTGAAACAGAGGAGTGATTGGAAGCCCAAAGACCCTTCCTCTAAGGAATCCATACACTTGCAGGCCTTTGGTGCTCACCCGTCTAACTCCTGGGTGACCCCGCCTGCTGACAACCTAATTAAGCTGATCACTCAGCGGGCTTGGAAGGATCCTGATTCTATAGAACCTGTACCCTGGAGACCTAACAAGATTCTTTCCATTCTTGAGGACCATCCACATTGGTTAAAAATTGTGCAAAGGGCTTAGTAGTTAATGCCATGGTGGTAGTGACAGCCACAAAAAAAAAAAAAACTAGCAGAGGAAAGTTCTACTGTACATCCCCCTAACTGAGCATCCAGGGCAATGGACAGATTTGGGAAGCAGGTCTATGCATCATCGACCTTCTCTATCAGGTCTTTGAATTTTTTGGCACACTTTACTATACTTCAAAGTGATCTGGTCAAGGAGCTGTCAGATACCCTGGTGGGAGCAGTTGCTAAATGGCCTCCCAATTAGCAACTCTGGAGTTTACTTCAAATTTGTCCATGAGGCTCATTGTGCATACAGCTGAGGGGGAGACCAGGTCAGCAGGTTCAGGAGTTGCTATTTGACGACATGCTTGGATGTGCCTGTGCGAGTTTGTGGACCAATTAAAGTCTTCCTTAATCAATGCTCCCTTTGATGGATCCTCTTTGTTTGGACCTGAAGTAAAGGAAACTCTATCCAGGTGTGAAAAGTATGGAAAGACTCTGTCTGCTGTGGAAGTACATTTTTCCACTTCTCAACTATACTACTCCAGAAATCAAAGGAGTAGTAAAATGTGGTTCAAGAAGTCCCAGAAGCCTTTCGAGGACATACATGGTGCAAACTCCCCTTGGGGCAGAGGGGGGAGTTACAATGAGAGATGCCATCCTAGAGGCAGGAGTGGTCCACAGAATCAAGGTTCCAGAGACTAGTTCTCTGGTCAACCCTACCAGTACTCCTGAAAGGTGCCCAATTGCTTACCTCTGGAGGTAGTCAGGGGATGATCTTCCTTGCACCCAAATGCCTGGTGATGCATAACCACAAATGCCTGGTTGCTAAGGATCATTTCCAGAGGCTACCTAATCCCTTTCACTCTTTATCCGAGAGCCCCAGCAAAACTTCCTGACATTGTACCCAGTCAGAGAGATCAAGCAGTATTAGAAATACAAAAGCTGCTAGAAAAAAGAGTAATCAAAGAAGTCCCACCATACCAATTAGGATCCGAGTTTTACTCAAGATTCTTTTTAGTGCCAAAGAAAATAGGGGACTGGAGACCAATTTTGGATCTCAATATTCTAAACAAATTTGACCAAAAGTCAAAATTCTGGATGGTCACAGTTCAGGCAATTCTTCTCTTCCTAGAGAAAAATGCTTGGATGTGTTCTATTGACTTTCAAGATACGTATTACCACATAAAGATGGGCAACTGCTCAAAAAAGTTTCTCCGCTTCCGGATAGGAGCCAGTCATTACCAATTCAGAGTGCTGCCCTTTGGTCTCACCACAGCCCTCAGGGTGTTCACAAATGCATGGCAGCAGTCACAGCACATTTGAGGCTGCATGGATTCTGTATGTTTCCTTACCTAGATGACTGACTCCTCACTGCTTCCACCAGGCATCTATTACTACAAACTATGGACTTCATTCTGGAACTATCAAGACAATTGAGCATCACGATCAGTCGTGTGAAGTCTCAACTAACCCCTTCTCAGGATATAGAATTCATCAGAGCTCATTTCACTACTCTTTCTTGTGTGGCATCTCTTCCCCTCCACAGGTGTACAAAAGACAATCACAGGTACACCCCCTCCTTTGCCCAAACAAAATTCCAGCTCAGCAGATTCTGAGGGCATTGGGCTCCATGGCAAGAGCGATCACATTAGTTCCAATGGCAAGATTTCACATGAGACTTCTCCAATGGCTACTTGCAAACCAATGTTCTATTTTAACCCACCCCATGAATCATTTGGTCTTCATATCTAGCCGATGCAAAAATGACCTGACCTGGTGGATGCAGTCCGAGGAGATTCTTTTAGGCCACTCATTTGTCCCCCTGCAGCCCAAAGCCATAGTGACCATGGCTGATTCCCAGATGGGGTGGGGGGGCATTATCTTAGGAAGACAGTCCAAGGCACGTGGTCTCCCTCTGAGGCTAATCTGCATATCAATATTCTAGAGCTAAGGGCAGTGCTCCTGGCATTGCAAGCATTTCTTCCTGCTTTATTTTTTGGAATGATAGCTATTCAGTCAGACATGTCCATGGTCTGGTACATCAGCAAACAGGGGGAACCAAGTCCTATCCACTGTGTCGAGAAGCCCTTCAAGTGTGGCAATGAGGCATATCTTCCAACTGCTTTCTGATAGCAAAACACATCCCGGGGAGTTCAAACATGATTCTGGAAAAACTGAGTAGATGCATTCTCCTGCCTCATGAGTGGTCTCTGAACTCCAGAGTAGTGAAGAAGATCTTTCTTCACTGGGGCCAGCCTTGCTGTGACCTGTTTGCCTCACTTCTGAAAAACAAGTGCATAAGCTACTTTGCCCTAATTCCCCCTCAGGGGAAGTCACCCAGAGATGCCCTTCTCCACGATTGGCCCTCATTTCTCCTTTATGCCTTTTCTCCCTTCCTTCTGGTCCCTCTTTTTCTCAAGAAAGCAGCTCAGTTGAGAAGCAAAGTGATCCTCATTGCACCTTACTGGCCTTGACAGATATGGTTTCCCTTCCTCTGGCCTCATCTACTTCACAACCCATGGATTCTGCCTCATCTACTTCACAAGCCATGGATTCTTGACCCAGTTCTGGACCTTCTGTTCCACCCTCAGGGACTAGTGCCCCCCAATCTTCAGACCCCAAAGCTATCTGCTTGGTTTCTCCAATTCCATTAGTTACCAGGCATAATGAAATTCCTTCTCCTGTATGACACGTTTTGTTGGCATCCCATAAACCATCCACCAGGAATCTCTACCATAGTAAATGGAGGAGATTTTCTATTTGGGATTGTGATAATGGTCTGGACCCTTTTTCAGTGTCAGTAGAAAAAGTTCTACAGTTTCTAGCTACCATTTTTGATAAAGGAGCTTCTGCTTCTACAATTAAGGTTATCTTAGCAGCTATTTCAAATTTCCATAACAGTATCAGTGACCAGCCTTTAATCTTCCACAGGCTTTGTGAGGTTTTTCTTAAAGGCACCATCCATTTAAAGCCCCCTTTGAAGGATCTGCTACCACCATGGGACTTGACTATTGCACTGCAATCTCTTACGTCACCCCTCCTTTTGAACCTGCAGCTACCTGTGACTTAAAGTTTCTTTCTTGGATAACATTGCTTCTCATAGCTGTCACTTTTGCAGGATGAGTCTATGAATTACAGGCTCTGTGTTCTAAAGCTCCTTATTTAGTTTTTCACAAAGGCAAAGTATCACTCAGAACAAACCTGTCCTTTCTTCCTAAAGTGATTTCAGAGACCAGTATTAATCAATCCATAGACTTGCCTGTACTTTTCCCAAATTTTTCTAATAAAGGTGAATACTGCCTTCACCTTCTGGATGTGCACAGGCAATTACGTTTTTATCTGGATAGAACTAAACAGTTTAGACAATCAGAACAGTTATTTGTGTCCTTTGCAGGTGCAACCTTGGGCAAACCTGTGTCTAAGGTTACTCTCTCTAGATGGTTAAGGGATTGCATTTCCTTCATGTGCAAGAAAGAAAACTTATGTCTTGCTAGGCCAGTGAAGGCACATTCTACCAGATCTGTGGCGACTTCAGCTGTTTTTCATTCTAAAGCTTCTGTGTCAGATAGTTGCATCAGATAGCTGCCAGTTGGACTAAACCGCATACTTTTATTACTCATTATAAATTGGACATGGCCTCCAAGAGGGAGACCCTCCTTTGGTTCTATGATTCTCAGGAACATTCTTCCATAGGGCCAGCAAGGATCTACGGTAGCTGGGGACTCTGTCCCACAAGTCAAGAATAGATGAAGACTGACAACATCAGATAAAGAAGTTATGTCTTACCATAATGTTCCATCTACATTGTTGATCTTCATCTATTCTTGCATCTCTCCTGCCTGCCCCCACCTTTGGATTTCTGGTGGAGCGACATCCTGTGCTGGATTTTTTATTGTTGCTAAGGATACCTTGGACAAGGTTTCTCACTGGAGTGAGAGTGCCTTCATCAGTATGATTGCAAACTTGATCTGAGGTAATATAGAGAGGGGCATTGTGGGTAGACTAGCAGCTCAAAAGATTTTTTTGGCTGACATGAGCTATATATCGGCCAGATCGGTTCCGAGGATTGGAACCGTACACCCAAAAGTCAAGAATAGATGAAGATCGACAACACAGATGAAACATTATGGTAAGACATAACTTCTTTTTTTTTTTTTTTACTTCTTAGCCTTATCTCTATTTATTTTATTTCTAACCAATTTTTAAACTCCACTTTCATTTTATACCACTCCCTAGCTGTAACTTCTGGACTATTTTCTACCTTCCCTAATAACTGTCGAATAATATACACTATCCATTCCTTATATTCCAGTCTTTTTAACAGGTAGGTGGGGGAGCACCGGTGTCTCATCTTTACTTCGTTTACCATGCATTTTTATCCAGGGGCGGCCCGTGCTATCTGACTGCCGGACTGCAGCCCCCTCAACCTCAAAGTACTGATAAAATAAAAAATAAAACGAAAAAAAAATTTTAAATTTCACGGACTTCGCGCATGCACACTGCTGCTGAGACAGTCTAGTGCATGGAGCATGCGCACAGCAGTCCTGATTGAGAATCATGGACAGGAGCACTCCCACAAGTCTATGCAGTTTTAGACTGCCTGGGAACTTGCTGGGGAAACGCATCGGGGTCGGACTGCAACGTCGGCAGTCAGGGGAAGGATCGGATTGGAGTTTGCTGCAGGGGAAGATCTCACGACGGGCAGGGTAAGGATCTGGATTGGATTGGAGTTTGCGACGGGCAGGGTCGGATTTGCGCGGGATTTACTTACTGGATGTATGGTGGCTGCAGTCTCGTCGGGATTTACGTACTGGATGTATGGTGGTTTTGCGGACAGGGATTTACTACAGGACCAGGTAAGTGGAGTGTGTGGTTTTGCAGACAGGGATTTATTACAGGACCAGGTGTGTGTGTGTTTTGGATTTACTACAGGACCAGGTGTGTGTGTTTTGGATTTACTACAGGACCAGGTGTGTGTGTGTGTGTGTGTGTGTGTGTGTGTGTGTGTGTGTGTGTGTGTGTGTGTGTGTGTGTGTGTGTGAGTGTGTGTGTGAAAATGCTTCAGGTGGGATGTACTGGTGATTAGACTCATGGTGGTGTGGTAGGGAATACCTCAGGCTTAAACCCTGTACCTTGTATGCAGGTGTTAAAGACCTGAATTCTCTGCCCATCACCATTTGTAAAAAAATTTGCAGATTTTTGCCTCATATATTAATTGCAATGCTTGAAATCTGATGGTGCAGTGGTAGCATTGATGCCTCACAGCTGTAGGTTCTTGGGTTTGGTTCTTGGCTGGGGTGCCTTCTTTGTGGGGGGGGTCTGTATCTTCTCCCTGTGTTTGTGTGGGTTTGCTTTTGTGTCCTCCCATGTTACAAAGGCATGTCTGCATTATTTCTTCCTGGGCCTCTGCTGAGAATTGTTTTTTTTTGTTCCAAGTCAGACTGTCCTGATTAACAAATGTTAAATAAAATTGACAGGCATTTGAATTTCAGACTTCAGGTTTCTGAATGTTTAATTCCTTGCATATTTGATGGTGCAGTGGTAGTATTGTTGCATTACAGCTATAGGTTTTCTGGTTTGATTCTTGGCTGGGGTGCCTTCTGTGTGGAGTCTGCATCTCCTCCCTGTGTTTGTGTGGATTTGCTTTGGTGCCCTGTCATTTTACAAATACGTGTCTGCAGTATTAATCCCTGGGTCTCTGCTGAAAATTGTTTTTGTTCTGTCAGCAGTAAAATTGACAGGCATTTGAATTTCAGACTTCATGTTCTTCAGAATACATAGTAACACAACCTTTTTTTTCTAGCAATTTTCTAAGTTTATAAGATGAATATTTGAAATCTGTCCCTATTTTTGGGACTGTATTCCCCCATTATTGGCTTCGTCCAGGTTTTTGTGCTAAGGTTGACAGCTATGGCAAGAACTGAATTCACTGAATATGTCTGAGGGCTGTATTCCCTCATTACTGGGTTTGTCCAGGTGTTTTGTACTAAGAGGTTGACAGCTATGGTGAGAACTGAATTCACTAAATGATAGCCATTTAAGTTTCAGTCTTCCTCTCTTTTACAAAGCAGCTGATGTGGTGTAGTGGTATGTTACTCTGACTGTTTTGCTCAGGGACCTTGGCAGTAAAATGTATGGTGATAACACAACATTTTATTTTAGCAACTTTCCAAGATTATACAAGCAATGTTTAATGTGTCCCTGGTTTTTGGGCTTTTGACCCCCCCCCCAATACATTTTGGCTTTTTCCAGTTTTCTTGTGCTGCGAAGTTGAGATGCAGTTGAGTATTGAGTAGATTTTACAAGGAGCTGAGAGCTGCAGGGGAACAGAAGTTTAGTGTTTTGCCTTGTTAATAGCACAACAGGTTGTGTACTTGCTTTTGATGCAGAAGGCTGTGGGTTCTACTCCCACAAGGGGTGGATGCTGCCGTACTGAGAATGTTCTCCTTGGTGAAGATACTAACTATGAGTCTGTTATCAGTTTGCCATCCATTTCCTCTTGCAATATTATTACTAGCTTATCATTTTTAATGTAATATAGGCAATTTATTCCTGAGGGGCAACAGACACTTTATTTTTCAATGAAACCATGAAATATAAAGGTGATTGCTAGCAGCAACCTCTTCATTAGTTACAGATTTCTTTAATGTGGAATTATTTAGATGACTTTTACTTCAGAGATTGTGCATATTTACTGATAATGGACTGTAGAATTGTGCATATTTACTGATAAAGGTGGACTGTAGAATTGTGCATATTTACTGATAATGGTGGACTGTAGAATTGTGCATATTTACTAATAATGGTGGACTGTAGAATTGTGTATATTTACTAATAATGGTGGACTGTGGAAGTCTGAGTAGACTTTTTTATGATAAATGTTCTGAACTGGGCAGTTTTGCCATTATGGGTGCATACGTTTTGTTTCATTGCTTACTGGAAAAATGTTCAAAACAAATTTAAAACACCCTCTAACAACTGTACGGTATTGTACAAGGAATATAATTTTAGTACAATGAGGAAGGTGTATCAAAGAGCACATGTATGTTTCATATGCAAGGTGCCTATGATTTGAAAACAGCCCAAAATTAATCTCTATCTGCCACTGGCAAAATGTATTTTCTTTGAATGTGGGTTTCAATGCTGTTTCAATGAATGTGAGTTTCAAGGGCAGAGAAGTTTTAATGCTAAGTTTTCATTGTGAGACTGCATTGCTTTGTTTAGCAGATGACTTAGTGTTTGTGCTGTAAAATACAAAATAAAACTTTCAAATGAAGTCCAACTCATCATAGAAGTAAAGCAGTATGCACATTAGTGTTTATGGTAAATGGAGTGAAATAGCCAAGTAATGGTTCATTGGAATGGCTGCAGAGGTTCCATTCAACCATGATTTTGTCAGGGGGAAGGGCAGCAAACTCAGACAGGCCCAGCTGAACTATACCTCCCAACTGTCCAGATTTTCAAAGAATGAATAGATTTTTGCTTCTTATTTTTGGTTTGTTCTTCATAAAAGTTGTAGTTTTCTGGCAAATCATTTAGGAATTAAGTCACTAAATATTGATACACTGAGTTTCAGACTTCATAACCTTCAGAAAAATGCATGTTAAAGTAAGAGCTGTTCGATCAACTGTCTCAATTTATACAAGAGCAATTTTTAGTACTGTTTATATGTGCCCCCAATATATTTGGCCTTGTTCAGATTTACTGCATTAACAGGTTGAGAGGTACATGCAAATAAATTGCTTTATAGAATTAGGCATAGCCAACCTCTCAACTGTCCCCGATTTTGGCTTAAAATGTTGCTCTTCCCCCTAATAATCCCTCCACAAAATAGCAATTTTGGAAGAAAACATGGAGGGTTTACAATTAAGAAATAACTGTAATAATCAAAGTTATAGATTACTTGAAATGCATGTAGATTCTTTTATTTTGTCAGCTGCTCAAGGTAGCAGTACTAATATTAAAGTGCCCCTTCTTTGACAGGTTCCCAGCTGTATTGTGTGTCTATTTTATATTTTTGCAGTACATTTTTGGTCCATTTTTCATAAAATTGTGTTTTTTGGCAAATTAGTGACAAATCACTAAAGACTAAAGTTAGAAAATTACAGACATTTGAGTTTCAGATTTTATACCCTTCAGAAAATTCATACTAATGCAAGACCTATTCTATTATCTTTCTAAGTTTATTAGAGCAATATTTAAAAATTGTCCTTATTTTTGGGCCTTTGTCCCACTTCTGTGTATGGCTTTGTCCAGATTTCTTGCTCTTGAGGTTGAGAGGTATGACAAATGTGTCAGGGCCATCACAGTCAGCCAGAGACATTTCAAATTGTGACATACTTGTTGCACCCCACTCCCCCATGTAGTGACTCTGGATGTGTCCAAGCAAGGCAAGGAGTAGTTGTGTCTACCTTGGATGGGGAGGACACACTGCATAAGTACTACAGTGGCTTTTCATCTGTCCTTGATTTTGCAGAATGGTCTGGTTTCTGTCATATTTTTGTACTGTTGATTTATGCTTATTACTCAGATTTATGCTTATTACTCAAAGTGCCTGTTGCTCTGTGTTTAAGTAGCAATGCTTTAATGACCATAAGGTAAGCTTGTCTGAGATTGTAATAAGCATACTGTTAAAGAATTGCCAACATTGAAAGCCTTTCTGTTGTTGCCATGCAGAGAATACTTGACTAGATAATGTATAAGCCTTGGGTATTAAAGGACAGGATTCCATTATTTTAAAAAGAAAAGCTCATTACACTTGTTGGAGACTTCCAGTCATCTGTACAGACTTTACCTGTAAACTAAACAGAATGCCAATCATGTGTGGTCCATAACCTGTACAGTAATCCTTTAAGCAATGTATCTTGAGCTTGTTTCTTGTTTGCTTTTCATTTTTTACTTTGATCATGTTTTCCCCATGAAACAAGTTGTCAGGCAGCAGGTCTTTTTTGGATAAGAAACATTTTTACAAGTGGGGGCATCACAGAGATTTCTACTTTCAGCATGTTACTTGGTACTTTAATAAAGCTGAATATATTATAATTAGAACTGCAGTGCAAGGAGAAGTGGTTTGAGTTGAGTGCTTCTGGTTTTTCTTATACTTGATTTTGACTGGCATTCCAGTAATGTATTTAAAAAGTAATTTATTTTTTCATGCCTCACAACCTTTTGTTTCCATCTCGATATTAAGTAAGCTGTCATGCAGCCAATGCATTGAAATATTTTTATTCTTCTACACTTATTTTTGTCTTGATTGGACTTTCATAATGATGGTTTGCCACCCAGGGCAGCGTATTTAATTAAAGTTAGTTTTTGTGGTTTTGAGCATAGCTCCTCCCCTTTCTAGTTGACCACACCCCTTCCCCTTGACCCCACCCATTCAGCTGTCTCTTGCAGCCCCCCTGTGATTTGAAGTCACCAGCCGCCACTGTTTTTATCTTGGTAATTATTGACACATGATCTGAAAGAGTGGCTGTGTTTCAAAGTTCTCAATTAAATGCACATGTTCCTGTGAAATATAATGTCTGTCTAGTCTAGCTCAGTTATTGTACCTTGGGAAATAATATGTACATTCTCTCAGAGTTCCTACTACTAAATTGGTTCTATTTGCAAATATATAATATGTTCCTTTGAATATATGAATAAAATCAAATATGTACCAAGGGGATGTTTTTCATGTAACAGCAAGGAGTTATTTATGCCTTAAGATGCCCGTGTGGTTTCTTTTATAGTGGTGAAACAAAAAGATGTTTTAAAGTGAGGTTAGTGGAACATATTAGGGACATAGAAAATCAAAAAGAAGACAAGATTTTGGCATGTCATTTCAGAGATGTACATGGCAGTGATTTTTCTATGCTTCAAGGTTGTATTTTACAGCAAATATTTGTTGAAAATGATGATGAAATTCTTTTGAAAGAAAAACTGTTATACAAAGAGCATGTCTCCATTCTCAAATATGATAGTTTGGTCCCCGTGGGACTGAATGGAGATGTTAATTGGAAGTATTTTATTTAATTATTTGATTGTATTATTGCTTGAGTTTGTGTTTTTTGTATAAAAGGTAGCACATTTTAGCTGAATTTTGTAACTCCTGGAAGGTCTTGTACTGAAGCGCTAGAGAATAAAATACTTTTGGATCTGAATCAGTGGTCTTGATTATTCCTACTTATGTATGACTTTTTAACTGTCTAGTTCCAGCTTTTGTGATACATGCACCCACTAATGTTTGGCAGGTTGATCTTTTATACATTTTTTCTTATTATCAACATTGGAACCTACGTCACATTTTACAAGACTTTTTGTTTTTATAAAAACCCTCAAACAAAAAGCAAACACATGTCAAGAACACCCCCATAACCTGTTAACTTAATATAAACACACAAAACTGTTTACATTTTCAAGCAATGACATTTTCCCCTCCTAATAGGAACAACTGTTCCAAATAGACAACTACAAACATAGACCTTAAATAACCTAAAACTGAGGTTAGTGATGCTAAGACATAATTTTATTACCTGTGCTTCTACTCACAATAATTGCTGTCTGTTTTTTTTTCTTTATTACCCTCCCAAATGTGAAAAAGAATTTGTATACTTTCAGAAAACATTAATTTTTATCCTTGAATAAACCAGTGTTCTGGTCTTTTTCGACCTATTATCAGCTTGTTTCCATGGAAGTGTAAGGGAAAAAAATGTAATCCTCAGCTGCAGGCTTCTAAAGGCAAACTGAAACATTTATTGCTAAAGGAAAACTTTTCATTATATTTAGTGTTCTCTTTTTACTTGTTTCCACTTAAAACTCATTATTAGATTAGGCCAAGGGTCTTAAATTCAGACATTCAACTTTGCAAAAGTAAGAGAAAACAAATCAACTCTACATATATTATGATGTGCTTCTATTCTGATGTTGCAGTATTCATAACAGTAGGGAGTAGCTGCCTGCAGCACCACCGTCTGGCCAGTATACCAAAGTCTTTGTGATGGAGGGTAAGTGTGATGTTGGCTACGGGGGCCATAAACCGGCATTAGGCATAAAGGTGACATCTGCACCTACCCTCAGAATTTTTCTGCCACAGTGATCATCAGACATCCGTTTGCCAGTTCTACCTTACTTCGCATTTTATCAGACAACTACAGTTACGAGTATCAAGACCAGATGACCATTTGGACCATTCAGGTAAGTGCCCACTAGGGTTTTTCTTACTTGTTTTGCTTGCTGTTCTAGACTTACATGTCAGCTAGGGAAGGGAAGTGTGCTTTTGGGAGACAGATTCCTCACAAGTTCATGCACGATAAGTGTGTTTTCTGTTTAGGTGAGGCCCATGACCATACAACCTGTTCTATCTGTAAGTCGTTCATCCCCAAAACACTTCGTAACTGACTAGCGGCTTTAAATCTTTATCTCGAGAATCAGAGACTCAGACATTTGCTGTTAGGCATGGAGGGAGGAGAAGGCCCATCAGATGAGCCACCACGGAAGAAGGCGAAGTAACTTAGGCCCGAATCCCAGGCTGCACCTCAGGCATCTGAACTGGCTCCAGAGGCGATAGCAGACCCAGAGTCCGTTTGGACAACGATCTCCCAAGCAGGCCTAGGAACCACAATGGAAGCCGGGGTGCAGGATACCGAAGGTACATCCGCTGAGGTATTTTAGCCATCAGAGTCTGATGGCGGAGGGGAACCATGGCTCACCATCTTGGAAGCCCCTGCTCCTCCTTCTCTTGCTAGGCTGACATCTGCTTCTCCCTTGTCTACCACACCCTTGAAAAGGAAACAGAAGTCCAAACACGTTGAACTTCTTCAGATGTCAGGCTGGGAATTTTTTTCCCAAAGCCTCTTTAAGGCCTTTCAGGCCTTACAATCCCAACAACTATCACCTACTCTCACTCCTCAATCAACCCATGTGTCTGAGGAAGAATACTCATCCTCTGAGGAATCCTTCTCTTATGAGACACAGATTAAACCCCCAAGGAATTCATTACTCCAGATGAAGAGGACTCTATTTCTCCAGACTCCCCAGGGGAAGAATTTAGTTTTGGGGATACTATCTCCCTCATGAGGGAACACTTCAAGTAGCAGGCCTCTGAGGTCTCAGATTCTAAGAAAAGATACTTTGACCTTCTGCAAATGCAGCAGCCCGCTCCCTCAGCTGTGCCCCCCTTACTACCTGCATTTCAAGATGCATTCTTAGCTGCTTCACAGTCTCCTGACTCCCAACCTCCAGCAGCTAAATGACCAGACAGATTTTATAGGGTCCCCCAGGACACCCAGTTTTTTTTACAAGAACCCTCCTGCTGACCCAGCTGTTATAGCTGTTTCTGCAGACAAGACCTCCAGACAGCTTCCTTCCTCTGCTCTTTATCCAGCTGATAAAGACAGTAAATTTATGGACAGGACAGGTAAAAAGGTCTACACATCTTCCACTCTGGCCATTAGGGTCCTGAACTACCAAACCCACAATACTTGATACAATTTTTAAGGTCTCCAGCCTTCTTTCTGAGGTCCAGGAATCCCCCACCAGAGTACAATTAAACTCTCTCCACTCCACGGCATCACAGGTGACCAGGCACTCTATTAAGTGCAGCTATGATGCTGTGGAAGCTGCTTCCAAAGCTGCTGCTTCTGGATCAGTGCTGAGTCATTACTTCTGGGTACAGCTACAACCCCTCCCCATGGATGTTAGACAATAAGGCACTTTTTGGACAAGCCTCTGCTGAGCTCCTCAAATCCCTCTAAGATTAGGGAAAAGAGTTGCAAAATCTTAAACACCTTTTGGTGTCCCCCATTCCTAGATATCATAGAAACTACCTTCAAAAATCATCCTTTGCATGAAGGGAATCCTTTTCCTCAACAAAACAATCCAAGGAACATAGGCAACAGAGAAAGACTTCTACCCCAAGACTGTCCTCAGGATCTTCTGCCACTCCCTTTTGGAGACATCCTGAACATCCTAGGCCCCCTCCACTGTGACTCGCCCACCCTGCATCCAGAAACTCCCCTATGCCACCATCTCATTCTCTCCCTTCCCTCCTGGTGGAAACTTACAAAAGAACGATGGGTCCTCTCCATCATCCAGACAGGATATTACTTGATTTAGTGAATGCTCCCACCGTTTCAGAGCATTCCACAACCTCCAAAAAAACTGTTTCACCTATTCCCACCCATTATTCAACAACTCCTAAACCAAGGCACCACAGAACCAGTTCATGTCCCTCAAAATAATTCAGGGTTCTACTCCAGAATGTTCCTGGTCCCTAGGAAAAAGGGTCCCTGGAGACCTATCCTGGATATTTCCTTTCTCAATCTTTTCCTTCTCGTACCCATCTTCAAAATGATAACCTTACCTATTCTCCTGCCTCTAATTCCCCTCCAAGCCTTCATGGTGGCTCTAGATCTCAAGGATGCCTACCTACACATCCCCATTCATCTGGATTACAGGAAATTTCTCAGATTTTCTATAGGCTCCTGCCATTTTCAATGCTCTGCTTTGCCCTTTGGTCTATCTACAGCCCCCAGACTATTCATCAAGTGTCTAGCCCCCTTCATTACCCATTGCAGGACATGGGGTATACAAATATATTCCTACCTAGACAACCTCCTCATCCTGCACCAAGACCACCAACTCCTACGCCTCCATTTGCAGCAGGTGCCACATAGGTTCATAGGTAGGTACTAGGCTATTGGCCCTAGGGCCTATACAAGCCTAGCCAAAAATGTACCCTGGCTTTCGCCACCCAAGAAAATTATTTTCCTGTGCCCCTGTCAAGCAGAACCACAGAAGTGATCCCTGGGGTGAATTTCCTATTACCCATCCAGTCATCAAGATTTTTCTTGAAGAGTGCTAATGAGGAGCTCTGTTTGACATAGATAGGTACTCTGTTCCAGAGTATGGGAAGTCTCTGGGACAGGAATCTATCCCTCCAGCATGTTCTGTTTATTGTGGTGACAAGGTTTAGGTCCCTAGAGCGTGTAGCTCGGAGGGATTGGGATTTCTTTAAGTGGAGCATGTCCAACAGCTCTGGGTTTGACATAGCTTTGTATGTTAGGCAGAGATCGCCTCTGAGTAGGCGATATGCGACGGAGTAAAGCTGGAGTTTTTTGAGATGGTCTGCGTAAGGCATCTGTTTGAGGCCAGTAATCCTCTTTGTGAGGTATTTTTGCGGCCTTTCCAGTTGTTGTAGATGTCTTGTGAGGTACATACCAAAAGGGGCGTTGTACTCTATAATGGGTCTAATGAGTGATGAGTAGAGGGGAACAATGACCTCCTTTTTTCTGGATGAGAAACCTTTTGTAATGAGGTGTGCCAAGTAGAAGGATTTCCTGACCACTTTGGCGATGTGATTATCAAAGGAGAGACTACTGTCCACCTGTGTCCCAAGGTCTCTTATCACACTTTCGGTGTTAAGTAGACTACCGCCTATGTGGTAGTTCATGGGTACAGAATTTTTACCAAAGGGGATGACAATGCACTTTTTGGCATTGAGCTTGAGACCATGTCTTTGACAACAGGTATCTGTCTCAGTGAGGCCCTTTTGTAGGATGTCCACATCATTAGGAGTTTCAATTATGGCTCCTAGTTTGAAGTCATCTGCGAATTTAGTTAGTCAAAGACCTTCTGTGTTAGCCTGTACTTCAGAGAAGTAGATACCAAACAGGAGAGGACCCAGGACTGAACCCTGTGGTACTCCACTTGTCACTGGTCTGAAGTCTGATTTGGAGTCTGCTACTTTCACAGTGTGGGTTCTTTCAGTAAGCCAGTTGGCAACCCATCTTGTGACATAGGGATTTATACCTAGTTTAGTGAGTTTATCTATAATTCCAGAGTGGGGGATGGTGTCAAATGCCTTGGCGAGATCTAGATAGGCTGTGTGAACCACCTTACCCTCATCCATGGCCTTGGTGACTACTTCAAAGAAGTCTATCAGGTTTAGGAGGCATGATCTGCCTTTTACAAACCCAAACTGTGTGGGGTCCAGGGTTTGGAGATCTCCAATGTCTTTGTTTATGAGTTCCATGATGATACGTTCCATGGCCTTGCAGACGGGGCTCATCAGGCTAATGGGGTGGTAGTTCCTGGGGTCTGTTGTGGCCCCCCCTTTATGGAGTGGGATAACTGTCGCGGTGTGCCATTCAATGGGCACAAAGCCTGAGGTGAGGCTATGATTGAACATGGTACTTAGGTGGGGTGCCAGTTCATTCTGTGGTTCATGTAGAAGGCAGCCTAGGATGTTGTCAGGTCCCATGGATGCTGTGTTCTTGGCTTTGCAGAGTGAAGTTTTTACCTGTGCAGCCGTGATTACAGGAACTTTGCATTCCTCCGGTATGAAGATGGGCCCTTTAGGGGGTGAGAGGGGGGTAAAGTTAGCACTGAACCTATCTGCCAGGATGTTGGCAATTTCAGTTGGTTCTGTATATTTAGTGTCATTGTGCTGTAACGCAGAGCAGATCTGAGTGTTGCCATTGAGATTCTTGACATAGCTATAGAATGCTTTGTGGCTGTCTTTAGAATCAGTGGCAATTTTGTTTTCATAACTAGCTTTGGAGGATTTTATGAGGGATCTCAGCTTCTTACTGAGGCTGACCAGGGAGTTCCTCCAATCGTGGGATTTTACTCTTTTTTGCAACAGTTTCTTTCTTCTGTTGCAGAGTTTGTTTATGGCAGAAGACCACCAGATTGGCTTCCTTTTTTTTGGAGGATAGCATCTTGGTTCTGTTTGGGATAGCACGATCTATGCACTCGTGTAAGTGCTTATAAAGTGCATTCGTGTAGGATTCAGCAGTCGTACCTCTATTGTCCATCTGCATGGGTGTCATGAAGTTTGCCACTTCTGTCTTAAGAAGCGTGAAGTTGGCTTTGGAGAAATTTTTCATGGTTGTTTTCCTAATGGGGGGTGGGAGCGGGATGTGGATGTCTAGGGTGATTAGCTTGTGGTCGGATCTGACCAACGAGGAGCTGACCGCTGGTGTGGAACACCGGTCACCCATGTTGGTGATGACCAAGTCTAGGATATTGCTGCCTCTGGTGGGGGTGTGGATAAGTTGATCCAAAGCATTGGAATTGATGATTTCCAGAAAACGTTGAACAAAAGAGTTGGTACATGAGTAGTTTTCCCAGTTAATGGTAGGGTAGCTGAAATCACCCATTATTAAAGTGTTGCGTTGTACCTTAATATTTTCCAGTGAATCAAGAAAAGAGGAGTGGGAATCCTGGGGCATGGTGGGGGGTCTGTAGCAAGCTACAATCTGGATTGCGGCTTTGCCCAGAGTTAGTTGAACTTGGATAACCTCGGATGCATTATGCTGAGCAACTAGCTTGGAGGTGTGGATATCCTTAATGAATATGGACACGCCTCCACCTTTAGTGTTTCGGTCCGGGTTTGGTGGCCGAAAGGTGTGGTATGGATTATAGCCTGGTAATGCAGGGGTGCTCTCTGGAGCTTTGAACCAGGTCTCTGTCACTGCACAGATGTCAATGTTCTCCGTTTTTAGGAGTGCCTCGAGTGAGTGCATTTTGTGGTTTAGACTTCTAGCATTGAGTAGCATTACCCTCAGATTTTGCTTGCTTGTACCTGTTACAGTGGGGAATTTGTCATTTGAACCTTGCCTAAAAAAGGCACTATAGGGGTGGCAAGAGCCTTTCCAGTATCCGGAATCCCAAGGGCGACAGGTGCAGGCCATCCCTGGCAAAGCAGCGTGGTCTGTCAATCATGTCATCCCAGGCAGACAGATACTGGATTCCCTTAGAATGACACCAGAAGCTTAGCCAATTGTTAAAGTCAATCATTTTGTCCTTGTACTGTGGTGTCATTCTGGGTGATGGCAGGATGCTACTCAGGGCTAGGTTCATACCGGCCTAGGCTACAAGATCAGACAGCTCCTCCATGTCTCTTTTCATGTAGTCCAGGGAGGTACGTCTCAGGTCACTCACACCAACATGGACAATGACAGAGTCATGTTTGTACTTGTTGTGGAGTGACCTGAGTGTGTGCATTATGTGGCAGATCCTGGCACCTGACAGGCAACTGACAGTAACTTTTTCCTTGTTTAACCTGGTGAGTGGAACATCAGTGTGCCTGACTATAGAGTCACCTGACTAGAGTGTTGGGTACGTTATGCTTATGGGCTGTAGTTGAGTGGCACACTGAGTATGTGGACTATGTGTCATTTGGGTTGTGTTGGGGGGGTGGAGGTTGCTTGCATTTCTGCTTTGGAGGTCTCTGTTTGGGCAGATTAGTACAGAGAGCCTCCACGAATGTAGGTGTGTGTTTTGTGGTTCTGTGTGTGTGTTTTGGTGGTGCAGGTTTTGAGGGACTATGTGATGAGTGTGGTGCGGTGCAAGCGTTTACCTTCTCCTCTTGACTGTCTAGGCCTGTCTTTGGTAAAGAGAGCTTTGCTTCCAGTTTGACTATATAAGTGCATCTCTCACAGGTCGTAGTGTTGGGTGGTAGGAGGTGAGGGTTGTCTGTGTACATGAGGCAATTGCTGCATTGTCTCAAGATGCCCAGATTCATCAGTTAGACAGGAGAAAACACCGGGAGCTGACCTTTAGACCCATTCTGTTCTGGGATTTACTATAAATGTAGAAAAATCTCACCTGACTCCTTCTCAGGACATGATTTTTCTGGGATGCAGAATATGCACGGACTGCATGAAAGCCTTCATACCGGACCAAAGGATTCAGGAACTCAGTCTGTACTTCAACCAGATCCTTTCCCAAACCTTTCTGACAGCTTGGGAATTTCTGAAATATTAGGCCACATGGCATGCCTTATATACATGTTGCCTTTGGCAAGACTACACATGTACAAAATTCAATGGGTACTGGAAAATCTATGGAACCAACATTCCCAATCCTTGGATGTGCCCCTCCCACTCCTCCCTTGCTTACAGAGGAAGATCCAATGGTGGATATCTGCAATACAGACCAACCCAGGGTTCCACCTTCAGACACCAGCTCCACTTCAATGCCTTTACACCGATGCTTCGGACCTAGGATTGGGGGCAGTGTTGCAAACAAATCAACAACACCTCTCAGTACAAGGCAAATGGTCCACTCTAAGAGTAAAAGACCACATCAACGTCAAGAAAATGAGAGCCTTGCTGTTAGCCCTACTAACAGTCCATCCCTCTATCCTGCCAGGAACCTTAAAGGTAATCACAGACAACATGACAGTTTTGTGGTACATAAACAAACAAGGAGGGACCAGGTCATACCGTCTATGCATACTGGCCATTCAGATGTGGAATCTAGCAGACTCCCTCAGAGTATACCTCTTAGCCCTGTATATCCCCTCTCAACATAATGTGATGGCAGACGCACTCTGAAGAACCTCAGCCACCTCTCATGAATGGATGCTACAGAGGGAGGTTTTCCTAGACCTGATCCACAAGCAGACCTCTTTGCCTCCCCAGACAACAGGCAGATGCCCAACTTCTGCACAAGGAACCCACACCCACAAGTATGGAAAGTGGATGCTTTCTCCTTTTCATGGGGGGGGGGGTGTTCCTGTATGCCTTCCCCCCTTTCACTCTGATCCAGAAAGTCCTCCTGAAAATTCAGAGGGACAAACCAAAAATCTTACTGGTGACCCTCTTTTGGCCAAGACAGCATTGGTTTCCCCTCCTTTTTTCTCTAGCCAAGGGCAATCACCACAGATTACCCCACCAGATAGACCTGCTGACACAGAACAAGGGGTCTCTGCTACACCCACAGGTGAACAATCTAAAACTGACCTTATGGGTGATACAATCCTGATCCCATACAGACACCTTTACTCAGAGGACGTACTTAATGTTCTGCAGGAGGCCAGAAAACCCAGCACTAGGAGAAACTAATTGGCTAAATGTCTCAGATTCTCCAATTTTTGTCATAGGAACAAACAAGACCCTTCACTAAAACCATCCCTAGGGTCCTATCCTACTTGTGTGAGCTACTCCAAACAGGACTGACATATTCCTTGATCAAAGTTCACCTGTCTGCCATCTCTACCTGTCTGCCCATTTCACCTCCCCTGGCATCCAGGCTGGAAGTCAAACTCTTTTTAAGAGGAGTCCTACACATCAAACCCCCACAGAAACCCATCCCTCCTCTGTGGGATCTAAACTTTGTATTAGAAAAGCTAACGCTATCTCCTTTTGAACCAGCACATTCTGCTTCTCTGAAATTTTGTACATTCAAAACAGTTCTGCTAGTTGCCCTTACATCCACCAGGAGGGTTTTGGAGATCCAAGCACTGATGGCCACACACCCCTACCTAGTCTTTCACAGGGACAGAGTGGTGCTCAGAACCAGTCCCTCCTTCATGCCCAAGGTAGTTAATGAACGCTCGTTGAATCAAACCATTAACCTAAATGTCCTCTACCCCCATCCTCAAAATGCTTCAGAGAGGACCCTTCACTCTCTGGACGTGCACAGGCAACTAAGATATTAACTAGACAAAACCAAAGACATCAGGAAATAAGAACAGTTATTTGTTTCCTTCTATTCCAGAGCACTAGGGAAAGCTGTATCTAAGCAAACCATTGCCTCATGGATCTCCAAGTCCATCTCCATCTGCTACTCCCACCATGGAAAAACCTTACAAGGCAGTATTAAACCACATTCCACCGGAGCATCTGCCTCTTCTTCTGCCTTTTTCAAAGGCATTGATTCCCCTTATATTTTAGAGGCAGCCACTTGGACCTCAGTGCACACCTTCACCAAACACTTCAAGCTAGACATGGCATCCCGTGCTAGAGCCGGTTTTGCCAGAACTATCCTACAGGGTCTCCTGGACCATGGAAACCCTTCCTCCTCCCATGATCGTACTTAAAGCTCTGGTACTCTCCCTACTGTTATGAATACTGCAACATCAGAATAGAAGGACATAGAATAGTTGTGTAAGACCTTACCATAACCATAGATGTCCTTCTCTTCTATGTTGCAGTATTCAGTCCCACCCTCCTACCTCCTGTTTCTTGCTTCTGCTATAGCAGGTATTTTATGAGCACCTGTGGCCATCTTCTTCCCCAAGTTTCTACCTACATAACCTTATTACTTCCCTGGCTCTAGCAGGCATGTAAGTCTAAGGGTCTCTGTTAGGACCCTCCTGGAAAACCTCAGGGGCACTAGTATATACAGCAGAAACTATTCTGAAGAGGGTACGTGCAGACATCACCTTTATACCTAACACCAATTTATGGCCCTCATAGCCGACGTCACACATACCCGCTATTACAAAGACTTTGGTATACTGGCCAGACAGTGGCACTGCAGGCAGTTACTCCCTACTGTTATGAATACTGCAACATAGAAGAGAAGGACATCTATGGTTATGGTAAGGTCATATACAACTATTCTATCTGTGTACTTTTGCACTCCATGCCCCATGTCAGCAACCCAAGATTACAGCCTTTGAACTTAAGTATGCTTTTTTTGTCTAGCCTTTTCTGATTTTGCATTGTAATGCCTATTTTTCTTAATTCTAAAAATAATAAAAAAGGGAAAAAGGCATTTGTTTGCTTTAGTTTATCACATACAAGAACAGCTAAAAATGCTTTACAATAAAACATGCAGTTTATATAATGAAACGTTTCATAGAAATACTGCTAAGAACATAAATTACCTTTTTCCTTCTTCCTCCTCTCAGTGTCCTTCCAAACATTAATGGCATGAAATGAGGCAAATACATTCAGTTCACCACAAGTTTAACAAAGTCAACAAAAGTCAACTCTTTTCACTTTTTTATATACAGCCATATTTCACAAATGTGATTGATGCTTTGCAGTCTCACATTTATTTACAAATTTCTGTGTTGCTGGTCTTCCTCCTGTTCATCTTTATCTCCTAGCTCCAGACTCTGCTTCAATTCCGAGATACTTCAAATTTTTATAGACAACTCCTGTGCTTTCTTTGTCTCTCAAGCATTTTCCTTTGGAACAGTGAAAAAGGTTTTACTGACAAAAAAAATCTGAAGACAGCTATATACAGCAGCTTGAATCTCACACCTGCCACTCAACATTCCCTAATTGCTGGAATATTTTTTTTTTTTTGTTCTGCCTGGTGTACAGTGAATAATCATATTCCACACACTCTACTGTCTCCAGCTTTTAATACATTATCCTTTTGCCACAGTTTTCTCAGGATCAAGTCTTTCTGCTGGTAAGTTTACATCTTTACTAATACTGGTCTCTGCTTTCTCATGGACAGATTTAGAGCATACACATGGTGTTCCCTTTCAATTAGCAATTCCCATTGTGGAATAGCAGTCAAGTTGCTTATTTGTGTCTTCATTAAATTAATGCTGAAAAATTTATTGCTAAATGAAAGCTCTTTGTTATATTCAGTGTTCCATCTAGTTTCTTTGGTGCAGCAGAAAATCTCAGATTTTCACTTTGTGCTCTGATCCCTAAGTCTATCAATTTTGAAACATCTCTTATTGAACAGTCTACTACACAGCCAGCCTTTTCATCATTTCACCCTCTGTTGTTTGCAGTTGTATTAGCTCATCTGAACAATATCTGTTTAAAGCTTCTTCCATTTTTTCCAGCCTTTTGTTATTTGAGTTGATATACTCATTCATAGTTTAATTTATTTTAATCAGCTGTGAGCATATTTGACTTATTTTCCTCTAGATTACAGGAAGTCATGTCTTGAGTCAAAGCTGGAGCCTAAACTGCTTTTTGCTGAACAGGTGCATGAGTCTTTCTAGTCAGTGTTTTCTACTCATCTTTTGTAGTTGATTTTCTTTCAGGCTCTCTTTGTTTCTTCTTTGCTAGCATCCAGGCAGTGTACTTACAAGCCAGTAACTGAATTCACTAAAAGTGATGCAGTTCCTTGGCCCTTGTCTGTGAGTTTATTTTTTCAAACTGCAAGAGCTAATGTTAAGCTATTGATCAGTGTGCAGCCATCTTGGAAAGTCTCAAAGACCCATATATTGAGGATGGATGAGAAAATATCATATAGTAGAGGGTTTTAGTCCATGTATTTGAGTGGTTACCTTTGCTGACATTTAAACTTGGCAGTTTGTACTTGTTATTTGTAAATATGTCTGTTCTTAATAAGCATGCATTTGTTTCTACTGGTATTCAGGAGGAGACTGCGCTGTAGTAAATAGTTTTTCAGAGAAAAAAGTGTTTATTTTGTATTTGCATGTCTGTTATTCCTGAGCAGAGAAGTAACATACCGCAACAGAGTGGTATTGTCACAATGAAGCCATACCTGGTATATAAAAGATAGTGAAGAGGAGAACTGATATGCAAACCAATGGAAAGAAAATTGTATAGCAGTGTAAAAACAGTTGAACAGAATCCAAAGTTAGACACTGAAAGTTTGAAAGTGTAACAATGTGAAGACCAGAATTCTGACTTCTAGATTTGTTTGATTTTTATTTTATTGTGTATTGCGGCTGTTTGATTTTTACTTGAAAGTATATTGTGATGATGTTTTCTAGTATTTGACATTTTGTGGATTAGTGTGGTAAGGGTCTAAATATAAGCATATAATACAAGCTAAAAGATGTATGATGTTTTATATGGCAAAGTGCAAAATATGTTTATCTTTGAATTTGTTTACATCAGCTTTTGGCTAGTTGTGTTAGTATATATTTACTATGAAGTATGTCTGTAAGGTCTACCTTTGTTTGAGGGATTTTCTAAGAAGTGGAGTCGTACGGTTGTCCAAGTCAGAAATTCAAAATGCAAAATTCTAAGACTTATTTTTTAATTGTTTGGGCTTCATATTCTTATCTCTAAGTTATGCTAAGCTCAGAATAAAAATAATAACTTAGAGGTAGAGGAGGTAAGCTCTGAACATGTATTCATGTATACACACATACTCAGACACACACATATAGAATGATCATTGAAAAGTTTTTTACATCATTTGATATTGTAATCTTTGAATTCTGTGAGTCAAAATGTCTCACTAGTTTACTTAAATTTTTACTGAGTTACTGGTTTGATTTGTAAAGTTCAGTGTTCAATGGATTAACTATATTTTAGTCTATATGGCTTATGTTGACCACATATTTGGTCTTAACCTTTTGCATGCAAATATCAAAACTGTATCAGACTGTTGGAAGATGGTTGCCTCCTTGAGTTGTTTATTGTATAGTCAAAGTATAAAATAATGTCAGCATAATAAAATTTGATACAAATTTTGGTTTAAAGTTGAGCAAATTGTTCTTTGAATCATGTTAAGAGAGAGAGAGAATATTTGTGAAAACTGAAGCAACATGAAGAAGATGAGGTGGCTTGCAATTCATTAAGTAGTAGTCATTATGTCCAGTTCCTTCTGCCAAAATAATCTAAATCACTACAGAGAATGTATGTTAAAGGGATTATAGAGAGCATGGAATTTACTAAAGATGAGCTCTGGAACTTAACATGACTGATGTGTTTCCTCAGTTGCTTGCAGTTTGTTGGAGATGAAGAGGTAGAAAATCTTCAGGAACACCAAGAAGGTATGGGGCCTATCAATCAACAACTGATGGAGACTTAGTAAATGTCAACATTATGGTTCAGCAGTACTACCAAATGGAATTAAATTTAATTGCTACAGAGTACAAAACAGAAGGATAAATCTAAGTATATATTTATATATCTATATCAATGGTGTTCTGAACCTAAAGGAAAAGATGAATTTGCTGTATTACATTAAAAGTAATATAGCTGCTAGGAAATTATTTTTAAAGAAATCATTAGGCATTGAATCAGCCAAAAGAATGAGGGTGTCAGAGACTAATGTGAAGTATGAAAAACATAGGTCAATTCGAGTTTTTTTTTTTGCATCACATTAGGAAAAAGAGCAGGTGCTTGTTATCCAGATAATTACTGTCACTTGAATTTATTGATTTTAATTGTATCTGCAAAATTGAAAATGCATTACTGTCTCTTTCAATTTTGAAAGATTTAACTGTGGTATATTATTAATGCTTTTACAAGCAGAACAATCATTATGTATATATCAAAATATTATGCTTGTTGTATGAGACTAAATATAAGGTTAGGATACAGCATCTCACAGGGAAACTAACCATTGCATTTGTTTAGAAAACACAAAATGACATTAACCAGTGTATTTAAAAATAGTTTCTTTATATAAAATTGCCTGTTCAGTTAGGTTTAGGTTTGCAGTTATGTTTTGGATTGAAATGGTTGAACAATTAAGATGGTTATTCAAAAAGATTATTATCCCGCGGTAGTGGTGCTATGGTAGCGTTGTTGCCTCACAGCAAGAAGGTGTCCTGTTCGATTCTCAGCTAGAGCTTCTTCTGTGTGGAGGCATGCATGAATGGGCATGCCTTCGTTGAAGGTTGTGCGTCAGGGTTGGTAACTCGGCACGTAAAAATCCACTACCAAACATTAGCGGACCGGAGTTCCGCTGAGGTGACCCCTAACCGGGATTAGCCAAAAGACAACAACAACAACATTCAAAAAGATTATTATAGAAAATGTGAATTTTTAATTATTTTTTCTCATGACAATTATATATATACAATAACTGTTTTCCCCCTTTAACCAATTTGCTTAGTGATAATGATGTGATGCATTTATAGCTGTGAAACTCTTCTAAATATATTTAACATTTGTGAAGATAAGCATAAATTATTGATATAATGAGTGATAACAGGGTGATTTAAATTTTAAGGCTCATATAAAAGAATAAAAATCTGGAGGACAAGGGAGAACTGAGCAGTACTGTTGGGAAGTGATATTTACAATGCCTATTACATGAAAAGGAAAGTAATGAAAAATAAATGGTGTAACATTATAACACATGCAATGCCAAATGAATGATTGTATTAAAAAGGAAAAAAAAAACATGAAAACTGAGAGAGAATGTGATAAGGAATACTATGAGTGTCAGTTGTATGTAAGAGTGCTTTAAGAACCAGAAGTAGCACTGATGAAAAAATTATATTTACCTGTTGAAGATGTATGTCTCCAATCCTGTCAGGGTGTTGATGTGAGGTGTTGGTGATGCATGTGGTTGAACACAGATATAAATAAGCTGGAATAGAACATTTACATAAACTATGCAGAATGGGTAAGGAGTGAGAGGTCTGTTTGCATGAAGTTTGGAACTGCAGAGCAATAAAGGCAAATGAATGATCATTCATGAGAAGTACTGTTGCACTGCACACTTTTTTAAAGTATAAGATAAACAAAGAGAAGGATTAGAAGTGGATAAACAGATTAAAGAATGATATCAGATGCAGGAGATAAAAAACAGAAAGCACAGCTTGGGGGAGGTGGGAGCAAAGGCTACAGCCTGTAGTCTCACATGGAAATAACTCAGGGCCACATAGGCAATTAGAGAATGACAGACTCAAACCCTGAACTATAAGAAGATACTTGATAACATTTAATAGACTTAATGGTCTGTGCTAACTGACAATTATTTATTGGTATACTACAAAGATAAATTATGGGTGTATTCAAAATTGATTAAAGGAAGATTTGTAAATATCCAGCTTTCATTTTATGTAAATAGAATAAGAATATGTGAAAATGTATTTAAATTATAAATGCTTAAAGAAAGTGAGGGGGCAGTTTATTTGTTTAATTAATACTTTGAGGTTTAAAAGCACCTATCCAGCATTCATTTCACTTGGAAGGAAATAAAAATAAGAGACATGTAAACAAAGATTATTACGATTCTATGGAAAAGGCTGACTCTATCTGGAGTATTTTAAAATGAATATGTGAACTAAGTTTGCCCTGCGAACTGTGTTAAGAAAAAGTTAAAATATTACAGAAGTTATACTCTTGTACTAAAATATGTTTAATTGGATGTTAATGAATAAAGATGACTATATCTATATATTCCTTCCCTGCAAGTTGAACCAGTTTGGCTTCTTACCTGATGTCATCATTTCTCCATCTGTTCTATAGTGTGCACCCTATAACCTATCTCAGGCATTTCATCTCCATCACCCCAAGCTTCCTTCCTCAACTGGTCTGCCTTCACTGCCCAGGTATCTGTGAGTTAGAAAAGCACTGGTTGCACCACTGTTTTGTACACCTTACTTTTCAGCTTCTTTGACTTTTCTGTCACACACTACCCCTGACACTCTGTGCCATTTGGTTGTAGCACCTCATATTTTAGGTTTTATATTCATTCAGAATTCCCTTCTCCTCAACCACCGCTATCAAATACTTGAAGCTCTTAACACATTCTACTGTTTTTCTTCCTATCTCAATTTTCAGCTTCTTCTGATTCATATGTTTGCTCCCAGGACATTTGTCTTGCCTGTACTTGGTTTTATCCCATGCACTTTCAGTTTTGCATTTCACTCTTCTATCATTTGCTGAAGGTCATGCTCAAAGTCTGCTTATAAAGCCATATCATCTGTATACAGCAGCTTTGTTGATCTGTCCCTTTTAACCGATTTGCTAATGCAGATCATCAGCATTAAGAACAGCACTGCATTCAGAGCTGAACCCTGATGCATACCCATTCTCAGTGGAAACCCTTCTATGAGTCACAGTGCTGTACTTGTAGCATAGGGTCTCTGTACACAGCCTGCACTAATTCTACTAATGCTTCTGGGACTGTAAACCATGCAGCACTATGCAAATCAGCTTTCTTGGGACCCTGTCTTATACTTTCTTCAAGTCTAGGAATGCCCAGTTGGACTCCTTCCTCATCACCTGCTTCTTTTCCACTGTCTGTCTCACGGCAAACATTGGGTCAGTTGGGTTGCATCCTGATCTGATTCCAAACTACTCTTTGTAGTAATTTATCAATCATCTCTTCAGCACTTTCATGCAGATTGACAGGAGTTTGGTACCTCTGCACTGCCTACAGCTGTGAATGTCCCCTTTGCCATTGTACAGTCATACCAGATTGCTTATTCTCCAGCCATCTTGAAATATCTTTCTCTTCTTAATGCAATGAGTACCCTCAGGAACCATCTGTCCACTGAATCTCCCAACATATTTTATTTTTTTTTAATTAACATGAGTAAATTATCACTTACACATAGGCACACATTTCTTGTTGTCTTTGGCTTTTCCCGGTTAGGGGCCACCACAGCAGAACTCCGGTCCGCTAATGATTGGCAGTAGATTTTCTCAAACAGCTCGACATTCAACCTTCATAATAGAAAAGAAAACAAACCATACTGACATTTTTTTCATTCATATGCATTACATATATGTTTTCTTTCTTTATAACAACTGTCATTCATCAAACATTACAGAAATTGCTCTCTTCCTGTCTTCAATTAAACCTCACTCCCATTCCTGAGCATGAAACATACTCCCTTTAAAGCAACCTTTAAAGCAGGAAAGCTGCAGCACCAAGAAAGCATCATCCTGGGACAGAAATGTGATATAAAAGAAATTGAGCGGGGGCATGTATAAATATTTAGGAATTGATGAAGGATTAAGAATAAAACATGAACAAATGCAAACAAAACTTAGTAAGAACAATTTTAGAAGACTAAAATTAATACTGAAAACAGCCCTGACATCTACGAACAAAGTCCAAGCTATAAACTGATTTGCTCTTCCTGTTCTAATTTACAGTTTTGGGGCGATTGACTAGCCACAAAAGGTATTGGATCAGTTGGATTGAAAAACAAGAAAAATGTTGCACACATCAAATTATATATAAAATCAGCGCATACCTACATTGTATATTCCTTGTCCTGAGGGAGGTATAGGCTGTCTTAAAATTGATTAAATGTATATATCTGCAATCATAGGACTGCTTACATATCTGCTGATCTCACAAGATCCAAACATAGTAAAAGTTTTGAAACATGAAGAGAACAAATCTAAGATGACTTCCCTGCTTAGTTTAGCAGAAGCATATTGGTGTCAAGCGGAAATCGAAACCAAACCAGAAGTAGACAAAAATCAGGCAGCAACTGAATGCACCAAAATACAAAAGAAAGAATATAAGAAGAAGGATCAGATGAGAAGGCAAGAAATGTGGTAAAGGCATAAATATAGTTGCAAGTACAGAAAACTCCTGAAACAACCTCATGTCAATCAGGCTCTGACTCAGGAATTGTTAAGGAGAGGTGAATTTACTCCAAAAGATGAAAGGTTAACATTAGTGGCCCATAATAGTGGACTACATACACATTGGTTTACAAAGTCCATTGAACATGTGGGAGAAACAGAAAAAAGCAGACTGTGTAAAACAGAATTGGAAACAGTCACGCATCTTGTTGCTGGGTGTGATATACTAATGGCAGACGACCTGTATCCTGAAAGGCATAACAATTTGGCAAGACTGTTGCACTGGGGCTTATGCAAACATTACAATATTAAAGTAAATGAAATGCACTGGAAACATGAGCCACAAAGTATTATAGAGAATGATGAAATTTGCATCACATGGGATTACCTATTACCAACAATTCAAAAAAATAAATAAATGCAAAAACAGATAGAGTAGTCCATGAAAAGACGAAAACAGTCAAATTGATAACTGAAATTGCTACACCTAGTGATTACAGTGTCTTATGTACAGAGAGACACAAAGTCTTAAAATACCATGATTTTCAGGCAGAAATGAGGGCAATGTGGAAGAAGGATTCCCAGACAATTCCAATAGTAGTAGAAGCAATGAGTCTCATAAAAAAATGTACAGATCTGATATTGTCAATTTTTCATCTCATCCTCACATATGGGGTCCGGATCCAATCCATCAGAGCTGATTCTGCCATTACTAAGCTCATGGCAACCGAAAAAGCTCTTGGATACCTCCCCTTACGCACAATGCATCTCTTCCTGTTACCTCAGATCTCATTTGCCGCTTTGCAAAGACATGGTCTGACCTTCTAGCTCTTGGATTATCAGGTTATATTATTATAATATTTTTTCCCTATCTTCTTATTTCCTTATCTTTTTTTTGGGGGGGGGTGGCTTACATAGCCTTTTTCTATCTCCTCTTTGACTCTGAGACCCTTTTTCAATAGTAACTGATTTTTTATTAGGTTACTTTCACTTTCTCTCTCTCTCTCTCTCTCTCTGTCTCCCTTTTTTTCCTGCTAGTAACCATTTTTAATAGGTTACTCACCCTCTCCCTTATACCTTTAGTGGTATTCTTAACTAATATTGTTAGTAGTTTTCTCCCTTTTCCCTCCCTCTATTAAAAAAAAAAAAAACTTTCCTTTTTTCTATCTTTTGGGGTATTCTTTAATGTGCGCACGTGTATGTGAGTGTATTCTCTGTCTTTATTTTGTTTTCATGGTTAGAAACAAGATAAGGCAGCATGCTTTAAGAAATGCACAAAGTGCAGTCACAAAATTCCCTTCAATGACTTGCACTCCCTGTGTGTTTACTGTCTAGGACCTTTCCATCTACAAGAAGATTGCACTATCTGCCATTCCTTCAACCACAGGGCTTTGGCTGAAAGGAAGAATAAGCTCATTTTGAGGAGCATGCTACCATCTGCTTTCAAAGAGGCCATTTCTGGTGGTCATCCCAAATTGGTAACATCCTCCAAATCAAAATCAGTTAATTTGAGCCCTGCTTCTTCCCTTTCTTCCAAAAGTGTTGACAGAGGAAAGAAGAGACCTTTCTCAGCTCTGACAGACCCTTTGGAGCTGAGAATTGAGACTTCAAAACCTTCCAAACCTTATGAGTCTGTGACTCGTTCAGAGCCTTCAGCACAGAGCATTTCTATGTTGGATCCGGCTTCTTTGGCTCCTAGTCTATCGGGTAAGGATAGATCAGATCTGTTGATGTCGGATCCAGCAACAAGTTCTTTCAAGCCAATTATGATGTTCCCAAGGACTCGGTACTCCCCAACCATCTATCCTGTTCCTACGAGGGTACTGTCCCCATTCTTAAATGGACGTAAATCCCTGTCAGTGTCCTCTTCCCATTCAACCAGGGGCCTTTCTGAAGAAGACATGGAACGAATGGTACAGAAGATCTTGTGGATGCAGGACATGACTAAGCCCCCCCTCGGTCTCAACCCATATGGTTCTAGGTCTATCCAAGCCATCTACTTCCCCACTTACTCCTCCTTCAACTTCAGGGCAAGCTTCATTGGATCTGATAAGCCAGATGCCTTTCAGTTCGGATCTGAAGATGTCTCCTTCCTCGGATCAGACTTTTGCTCAGAGATCTTCAGCCTTTTCAGTGCCAGAGAGTTCCCAGAGCTGAAGCAAACCTCTCAGACCATGAGTGCACTAAACTCCTCGACCTTCAGAGCAGTCGATGCACCTTGAGGCTTCTGTGCAGGTGAGCTCAGCTCCATCTTCTACCACAGTGAGCTGTCTTCTGGGCTGGAGGGGACCCTGTCCCTCAAGCATGGCTTGTCAGAGCTGGAGTCCTCTTTCACTCATGAGTGTTCAGCCTTTGGGGCTCTGGAGAGGGCTATAGCTGTCACTGCATCTAGAAGGTCACCTGCCTCCTTGGATCCTCAATCCCATCAATGCTCCCTGCACACTTCTTCTGACCAGGATGTTCCACAGGAACAGTGGGACCTCAGGTGCCAGGATACCCATTGGGGTACCCCTGCCTCTTTTGATATCTCCCCAGAGTACCCCACTGAGGAGGTCCCTCGGAAGAGACTTTGCAAGAGGAAACATTTGGATTCCATGGAGGAATCAGACACGGAGGACACCAACCTCAATGAAGGAGAAGGATCCCCACAGTCACCTCCTGAGGATGTTTCCTTTAGGCAGATTCTGGAGATTCTGAAACAGAGAGGTGGCTGGCAGTCCAGTAATTCTTCACCTGAGGAGTTGGTGTACCTGGCAGCCTTCTGGGTGACTCCACCCACCAATGAGTTCATAGATTTGATCTCTCAGCGGGCGTAGGAGACCCCAGATTCCATTGAACCTATTCCTTGGAGACCGAACAACAATGTTACTGCTCCAGCTGACAAGGCCTTCTGGACAAAAGGGGTTGCAGTAAATGCAATGATCGTGGTGGCAGTGACCAAGAAGGAACTTTCAGAGGAGAGTTCCACTATTCATCCTCCTAATAAGGATTCCAGGATGATGGATAGATGCGGGAAGTGAGTCTTTTCTTTAGCGACGTTTGCCTTGTGATGGCTGAACTACATTTCCCATTTCACTAGGCTGCAAAGGGATCTGATCAAAGAAATGTCAGATACCAATGAAGGAGCAGTAGCTGAGGGAGCATGAGAAAAGATGCCTTCCCAGTTAGTGACCCTGCACGCTGTAGCTAACTCTTCCATGAGGCTGATTGGGCATGCAGCCGTTGGAACGAGGAAAGTGGTGTATTCTGACATATCTATGAGGAGGCATGCCTGGATGCACCTATGCAATTTTGTGGAGCCTTTTAAGTCTTCGTTTGTCAGCACTCCATTTAACAGCACATTTCTTTTTGGTCCCAAGGTCAAAGATACACTATCCAGGTGTGATAAAGAAGGTAAAACTCATTCTGCCATGCGCATATGTTTTTTTCTGCTCCTCAAAGACCTTACCCCAAAGGTCAGAGAGGTGGTGGAAAAATGTGGCTCAAGAAGTCTCAGGGGGCTTACCAGGACACACATGGAGATTTTTTCCCCAGAGGCAGTGGGGGGAACAATAATGGAAGACGCCATCCTTGCAGCAGAGGAAGCCCACAGAATCAAGGATCCCAAGAATCTTTCTCCGGGAAACCCTTCCAGTGCTCCTGAAAGGAGGCCTGATTGTCCACCTCTGGAGGCAATCAGGGGATGACTATCCCTGCACTGGAGAGCCTGGTAAAAGATAACTTCCGATATGTGGGTGCATAGGATAATATCCAGAGGTTACCAAATTCCCTTCTCTCAACAACCCCCCAAACAGAAAAATCTCAGATGTTTCACCCAGTAAAAGGGATCAAGCACTCATTCAAATTCAAAAACTGCTGGAAAAAAGAGTCATCCAAGAGGGTCCCCGAGACCAGGGAGGATTCAGAACTTACTCAAGGTTCTTTTTAGTTCCAAAGAATACAGGGGACTGGAGACCAATTCTGAGTCTCAGCAGATTAAACAAGTCAGTTTGAAACTGCAAGTTCTGAATGGTCATGGTGCAGTCCATGCTTCCTTTCCTGGAGCAGGATGATTGGATGTGCTCTATAGATTTTCAGGATGGATGCTACTATATAAAAATAAACAGACGTTCCACAAGATACCTACACTTCTGGCTGGGAGCAAGTCATTACCAGTTCAGTGTGCTGCCCTTTGGTCTCACTACCACCCCCAGAGTGTTCACTAAATGCATGGCAGTGGTTGCGACTCACCTCAGATGACAAGGATTCCAGGTGTTTCCTTATTTAGACAACTGGCTCATTTCCTCTCCAACCAGGCATCTACTTATCCATGCAAGAGACTCTGTTCTTCAAATTTGTACAGATCTAGACAAAACCATAAATTACCAAAAATCACACATGGACCCTTCTCAAACACTAGAGTTCATAGGATCACTACTGGACACTACTCAGATGATTGTGAAACTTCCCCCCTCCAGAGTGTTGACAATCAGGCAAACACACAGATTAGTCCAAAACAAGAAGGTATCTACTTGTCATGTCCTACAGGCTGTAGGAGCAATGACAGCAGCAATAGTGTTAGTCCTGTTAGCTATATTTCACATGCGAATACTTCAATGGCTTCTAGCTGCCCAATGATCAATTATCCACCAACTGATGTCTCGTCAAATTCTCATAACAGACACATGCAAAAGGACCCTGTCATGGTGGATTTATGCAGCACAGTTGACGCAAGGTCGGCCCTTTGCTCCCCCTTAACCACAGCCATGGTGACCATGAATGCTTCCCAGATTGGGGGTGGGGGGGCATTATCTGGGAAAGACAGTCCAAGAAACCTGGTCTGCAGAGGAGGCCAATCTGCATATAAACATCCTGGAGATGAGGGCAGTGCTTCTAGTGTTGCAAGCATTTCAGACTGCTCTTCTTCCGGGAACAGTGACAATTCAATCAGACAACATGCCGGTGGTCTGGTACATAAATAAGCAAAGAGGAACCAGATCATACCCTCTGTGTCGAGAAGCGCTCAGAGTGTGGTAATGGGCAATGTCATCCAACCACTTTCTTATAGCAACACACATTCTGGGAAAGTACAACATGACAGTGGGCAAGATGAGCAGTTCTATTCTCATGCCTGATGAGTGGTCCCTCAACCAGACAGTAGCGGAGGACATTTTTCACAATGGGGCCAGCCTTGCTGTGACCTCTTAGCATCTTCCCTAAACAACAAATGCAGCAGCTACTTTGCCCTAATTCCCCCAATGGTGGAGTCCCTGAGGGATGCTTTCATACACGATTGGCCTCCCAGTCTATTGTATGCTTTTCCCCCCATTTCCTTGATTCCCAAATTTCTTCAGAAAGCAAACAGGTTGAAGAGACCAGTAATCCTCATTGCCCCATATTGGCCTCGACAAATCTGGTTTCTCTTCCTCTGGCCTTATTTACAGAAGGAACCCTGGATTCTGGAACCCATTCTGGACCTTCAATCACACCTGATGGGAATGATTTATTCCAACCTTCACAACCGCAAACTGATGGCTTGGTTCCTCCAATTCCATTGCTTGACAGACAACCCATGCTGTCCTCACCAGTTCATCATATTTTGATGGCCTCCACTCAAAAACTTTATAGGAGTAAATGGAAGATGTTTGTGATTTGGGCTCAACAGCTAATGTAGATCCCCTCACAGCACCTATTCAATCCGTTCTAGAATTCTTAGACCACCTTTTTAATAATGGAGCAGCTGCCTCTATAATCAAGGTACAATTAGCAGACATTTTAGATTTTCACACTGGGAAGAATAACTTATCTCTCATGTCCCAGATGCTTTGCAAAGCCTTCTTAAAAGGGACCCTATGATCCTATTGTTAAGGCCCCCTCACAAGGATCCCTCTCCTCCATGGGACCTTAATTTGGTACTACGTCTAATTGTTCAGCCCCCATTTGAACCTGCAGTGACTTGTGACATTAAGTTTCTATCTTGGAAAACTATATTTCCAGTGGCTATTACATCTGCAAGATGAATATCAGAAACTCAGGCACTATCTTCCCATCTTCTGATTTTTCATAAAGACAAAGTCTCTCTGTGTACTAACCCCTTTTTTCTGCCCAAAGTTGTTTCACAAACAAATATTAATCAGGCCATAAATTTGCCTGTTTTCTTTCCTAACTTCAGCAACAAAGGCGAATATGTTCTACATTTGCTGGATGTCCATAGATAGTTATGTTTCTATTTACATAGGACTAAAGAGTTTTGGAAAGCAGGTCAGTTGTTTATTTGCAGGCCCTGGGAAAGACCTACCAGTATTCAAAGTTACCCTATCAAAATGGCTCTCTGATTGCATTTCTTTTATTTACACCACAAAAAGTATAAATCCTTCCAAACCTATGCAAGCTCACTCAACCAGGGCCATAGCCACTTCCGCAGTTTCCAGACTAATGCCTCCATGGATATGATTTGTGCAGTGGCCACATGGGCCAGTCATCATACTTTTATCACTCATTACAAGTTGGATTTGTTCTGTAGGGGAAGAGTCTCCTTTAGCTCAGTGATTCTGAGAAATATACTTTCATGAGTCCCCCCATATTGTTTCACAATAGAGGCAGCAGAGTCCATTTGATAATGCCTTGGTTTATAAATTTATGGATCTAGTGCTGAGTAACAATTTCTTGTCATTTGATGGAGAGTTTTACAAACAGAACCAGAGGTAGCAATGGGGGCTGTGTGTGCCCCATTGTTTGCTAACACAGTAATGTTGAGATGGGAATTACACAAGTTGTTTCAGTTTCCCTTTTTAAATATTGTGTTGCTTATTTTAGGTTTCTTAATGACCTTTTGTTTATTTGGAGTGGCATGATGGAGCAATTTGATATTTTATGAGCTACATTCAGTCAAGTATGGGATTTTTGAAATTCACCTACCAGACTGATCAAATTTCAATCACCTATCTTGACTTTGAATTCATAAAGGATGGAATGAAAGTTTGGTAACATATATCCATAGAAAACCTTCCTATTGCAATACATTTTTATATTTTATAAGTTGCCTCCCCTTTTACCAGAAGAGTGGGGGTGGTTAAAACTCAACTAATACGTGTATCATGTCTAACATCTGAAGATGTGGATTACCTAGATGAATTTGATGTAATCAAGCAAATGTTTAGGGACCTTGGTTATCCCCTACACCTCCTAGAAACTGTTGACCAGGAAATCTGGGCAGAAATACATAGTAGGTTTGCACCTATTATTAAATATGGATTGAACAAGTGTGTTAAGAAAGAAGGGAACAAAATGTTTAACACACTAAATAATATGGTGCTGTATTATACAGGTGATGTTAAGGGAGTAGAAGACATAGTATGGAAAAACTGGGTGTTACTACAATCTGATAGTAACATCCATCATTTATTCTCTCTGCCCTCTACATTTATTACAAAAATAAGCCAAACATAAAATTGTTGCTTGAAAGATGGAACAAAACCAGCAATAGAGCACTGACCACGAGGAAGTGTGGTCACTGCCCCCAGTGTTCATACATCAATGTGGATGAAAAAGGCTTTATATTGAACAAACTACCTCCTTGGGATGACAATACAATTTTTAATTGCAGCTCACAGAGGGTGGTATATTTGGCAACATTTTCTACTTGTCACACATTTTATGTGGGAAAAACTAAAAATGCCCTCAATAAACATATATATCAATACTTATATAGTGTTCGGTGCAAGGACAACATTAGTACTTTAGCGAGACACTGTATGAGTTGTAAAAAACTTTGACAAGTTTTTCTTTTTAGTTTTGGAAAAAATTAAGGTATTTCCATTCAGTGGTGACTGGGAGAACAAGTTATTACACAGATAATGTACTGGCAATTAAGACTAGATTGTTGCAAACCCTCCCGGGTTGAATGAAACAGTTTTCCATTGCTAGTGAACTGAGGAAGCGAGCTTGTGAAGTTCACTAGTTCTGTTAATACTGGCTGGTGCATTTTGTAGGATGCAGAGTGGTTTTTAACACAAAATGTGTTTTTTAATGTTTTTTACTGTTAGTAATGTTTTTCAAAATTTTTTATATGGTTCATTTAATGGTTTTATGATTTTGTGAATGGCTTATACAAGGGCTTCCGCTTTAAGCTAAAAGAAGGCGATGGAACTACTGCTTTCTTTTGATTGGATGCATTAGTGGGTGAGTTATGCTCATTCACAATTATAAGTATAGTGCAAATACTGATTATTCATGGTTCTGAAGCTGTCCCGTTAATCGGATGAATGCCCTAAGCCTTGAATATGTTTATGTGGTTTTACCAGTTGCTTCTGAAGGATTGTTAAAAGATTTTTGAGTAGCATGGATCCACCAGTTGTACTTATTGGCCATTTTTTGTTATTTGGACTGTTTCTTCCAATACCAGGTAACTAGGATTTTTTTCTTGTTTTTTTTTTATGTAGATATGCTACTGATACATGTAACTCTGTATGAATTGCAGAAGGAGGTAATTATATGCATATTGCTGGTGCTGTGAAGAGTACTTTTGGCTAACACCAAAGATTGAAACAATACTAATTTCATGAAGTTTAAGTCATACTTTGACTTAGGAATTTTGTCCATTCCTGTCATGGTAATAGAAACCCAAAAGACTTGGAAAAATAAAAAATCATAATTCTGCATATATTGTTCCCACAAATTCCTTTTATTTCAGTGTAATTTGCTCCTTCCCCCTTTTTAAAGATCCCACTTCTAGTTCATTTCTTTTAGAATATTCAGTTCTTCAAATATAGTTATTTATATTATGATTTCCATTTTGCAGTTATTGCTTTTTTTTTTGCTAGCCAAAAGAATTAAACTTAAGGCCTTACTATGTCTAGGCAATTCAGAGCCTGTGCCACAGATCAAAAGAATCATTTTTTTTTTAGTTGCAGACATTTACTCACCTGTATGTCCTCCCCGCGGTCGAGTGAATTTGAAGACATGCAGTTAGGTGCACGCATGTGTGGGTGTGGCTTTGTTGAAGGTTGGGCGCCGGGCTGGCAACTCGACACCATAAAAATTCACTCCCAATCATTAGTGGACTGGAGTTCCACTGTGGCAACCCCTAACTCAGAAAAGCCAAAAGACAGTTTTTATTTCTGATAGACTATTGTGTAGAAAACTCCTAAAAAATATTTGCCTCTACCTGAGGAAAATTATTTGAAGTCTGCTTGGGGTATATAAATGCCTATGCAAATGCTTCCAAGCAAAAAATCCTAAACCTCCTGGAACTTGGTGCATATTTGGGAGCCATACATATGTTCTCCCATTCTTCCTTTGTAAATTGCTATTCCAGTCTCTCTTCCCAGTATTTTCTAACCGCTTCTAATTCTTATAGTTATCATGCAATATTATAAACTCCCTACTAATTACCCCTGTTTTAACAGCAGGATCTGTTCTAGATTTAGCTAAAAACTCTACCGAAGCAGGTCTTTTGCTTAGGACTCCTCTATCCCTTTCTCTTTACCTATACTCTGATATCAAGCTGTGATAGTGAGGATTTCTAAGATGGCTGCACATTGAGTAACAGTTTAATTCTAGTGCCTGTGAAAACAGAAACTCAGCAGAGAAGGCCAGTAGACGTGTTTATGGGTAACTCACTAGTAAGCGTACTGCCTGGATGCCAGGAAAGAAGAAATACAAAGGACCTTGGGAAAAAATCAGCTACAAAATGTAAGGAAGAAACATTGACTGGGGAAAGTTTTGCAGCTATTCAGCAAAAGCAATGCAACCTCTAGATATGAATTCCAGTAACCTATGGGAAGATATAAGACAAATGCTCACAGACCTGGTTAAAATAAAAGAAACACTGATGGAGTATATCAACACAAACAACAAAAGGATGAAAAAAATGAAAGAAACTGTAAAAAATATTCAAATTAGGTAATAAAGCTACAAACATCAGAGGGAAAAATGAAGAAAAGGTTGGCTGAGTATGAGACTGGTCAAGAAGAGATGTTTCAAAAAATAATAGAGGTAGAAGACAGAGCACTTAGGAAAAACCTGAGATTTTCAGCTATACCAGAAAAGCTGGATGGAACAGACTGCATTACTTTTATGAAAGCACAAATAAGCAACTGGACTGGTATTCCACAAAATGAGTTAGTTGAAGGGGCACATCATATGTATGCTTCAAACCTGGCTATGAGAAAGCAACCTAGACTTTTAATAGTAAAGATGCAATCCTACCAGCAGAAGTAGCTGATTTTGACAACTCTGTGGCAGAAGGACAAAGTATTAAAAGTGGGAGACAGCAGAGTGTTTGTGGAAAATGATTACTTGTACACCATGCAGAAGAGAAGCAAATCTATTCCACTATTCAGGGAATCTCAAGATGCATGTATGAGATTCAAACTGCTGTACCCAGCTGTCTTCAAAGTATTCTTCCCTGGAGGGACAAAATCATTTTTTGATAAAGTATGTGCTAAGGAGGAAATACAAAAGTTTGTCCAACAAAAAGTGAACTGTGAAACAGAAAGAGATTCTGCTTCTTGTTCTTCTGGTAATAAAGACCACAGAGAGACTGTACATGTAAAACTTTTTCCAGTGTTTCAACAGAAAATTCTGGAGTGAAGGGAGGGAACACGAGAGCTGACTTGAAGACTCAAGATTATGTTGGAAATTAAGCAGTGACAGGGTATGGGAGATGGAGAAAAACAGTAATAAAACCAGTAACTTAATGTGGGATTACAATGCAATAATTATATGTGTGAAAATGACAGGAAAGGCAAATCTGGAAATATTGGACTTTTTTCGGTATTTGTTGGACTTGTGGAGGACTCTAAAGTATATGCCCTACATCATGTCATTAATTTTCAAAAATGCTTTGGGGTGGGGAAGAAGAGGGAGAAAGTTAACTGTAAGTAAAGAACTTTTTTCTTACTAGCACTATTTTTGTGGTGTATGGTTTTCTTTGCATGCTATAAAGTAAAGTTTTCTGAGTTAATTTTAAGTGTAATGGGGATTACTACTGCTGTTTTCTTTCTTCTCCTTACTCCCTTCTCTCTTCTTGTTCAGTTTTAAGAAATGTAGGCACTGCAATGAAAAAAAGCCTGGTTAAAAGGGCATGACAAATGAAACATTAATATGCTTTTTCTGATTCTTGCATGGGGAAATGACTGGCTTAAGGACCTTAGATTGATTTACTAATAAGTTTTAAGAGTAAGCAAGTAAATGAAAAAGAATATTGAACATTATGAGGCTTTTCCTTGCAAAAACATGTATGCTCGGTAGCAATTCTACAACTGGTCTTCGTGTTTCCATAGAAACAATCTGATAAAGAGAAACTGTCTGCCTGGTTCTCGTGTGTCCATGGAAACAATCTGATAAAGAGAAACTGGCTGCAAGCTGGTGGACAATGATTGGCTGAAGGAAAAGAAAAAACTGAGAAGAGAAATTGGCTAGGACATAATGTTCTCTGAAAACATTCAGGTGTTTTCCCAGCTGGTAGAGTTATAAAGAAAAGACCAAACCAATTAGCACTTAGTAGAAGCTCAGGCTGCACCAGGCATCTTAGCATGTATAACCTTTCTTTTAGGTTAACTCAATGTGAGTATAGCTGTCAGTTTGGGACTTTTGTTCCTATTAGGAGGATAAAACTTCAGTATTTGAAGATGTACATAATTTTGTGTGTTAGTGTGAAGTTAATAGGTTTTAGGGGGGTAATGGTGTTTTTTTGAGGACTTTCAATAAAACAAAAAGTTTTGTAAAATGTGAAATAGGTTCAAATGGGTATGACAAGTAACAACTGTATAAAAGTTCAACCTGTCAAACAGTGGATGCATGTAACAAAAGCTGGAACTAGTCATTCAAGAAAAAAGTGTTATAAAAGGTGGGAATGATAACTTTTTTAATCCAATAATGCTTTCTGTAATGTCTATAAATGTCAATGATCTCACAGATAAATACAAAAAAGAAAGAGTAGTGAACTATATTAAAAATGTAGAGTGCAAATAGCTATGTTTCAGGAGGCACACTTAGAAAGAACTGAACATGTGAATTTGATAAAGAAAGTTTTTTCAGGATGGTTATTAAGTGGAATAGCTGGAACAAAGGAAAAGTGGAGTACTTATATTAATTGCAAGAGGAGCTCCAATAGTGATAGAAGAGGATAAAAAAGATAATAATGGCAGATTTGTAGTGATAAGAGGCTACTGGCAAGGAAGGAGGATTATACTGGCATGTATTTATATTCTACCTAAAACTACTATAATGGAGCTTAAGAAAATTCTGGGAGAAATAATCAGTTTAAAGCAAGGAATATTACTTACAGGTGGGGACTTGAATGTGATTTGCAAAAGTGAAAGATGTGTCTGGGGGGGCCCAGAAGGGAAAGTATAACAAAGAAGGGGGGATTTTTGAAGAAATTTATGAAAATATTTGGCATGGAAGATGTAAATTCAGTAATAGGAGTTCAGAATGAATTTACATATTATTCCCCAAGACATAAAAAAATGGGCTAGGCTAGAGAGAATTTACATTTCACAGGAACATGTGCATTTAATTGAAGGTCTTGATATGCACCCAATAACTATTTCAGATCATATGCCAATAATAACTAAAATAAAAACACAGGGTGATGAAATAAAAATGAGACACTGGTGCTTTCCTATCTATCTGTTGAAAAGAGAGGAATTGAAGGAATGGGTAGTGGAGATTATTCAGGAGCTATTAGACAGGATAGAAATTTATTCTGAAAATATAGCTAGGGAGTGGGATAAAATTAAGGTGCAGTTTAAAAATAGGGTGGAAATAGAAAGGGAGCTATGGTTAAGAAGTAACAAGAATTATTGATAGGGACTGACAAATGTTAAATTATTACATAATAGGGGGATTCTTACAGAACAAGAAGAGGATCAACTGCAGAATAATAAGCAGAAGATAAGGGATTACCTAGATAATATGCATGTTTAGAAAGACTGATGTTAAGCAACTGTTTTTTGATAATAACAGTAGAGCAGAAAAACTTTTAGCACAACAATTCAGGCAACAGAAAGTAGAAAGGGCTGTTGCCAAGCTTAGGGAGCCTAAAACAAGAAAGGTGACAAGAGATCATGTAGAGGTATTAGAAATATTTTGGAAATTCTATGAAAATCTGTATAAAACAGAGAAATATGGAAATCAAGAAAAGATACAAATGGAAACGTTTATGGAAGAATTAAATATGCCAAGGTTAGAGGTAGTTGAGGCTCAGTTACTAAAGGTTAGGATAGGAGGAGATGAGATAAAAATTGTGATGTATAACCAATCTACAGGAAGGTCCCAAAGAATAGATGGTGTTCCTGTGGAAGTTTGGAAGCTAGGAGGGAATAGACTGACAAAGATCTGGAAGTTTTTTGTTTAATAGTATTTTAAGAGGAGGAGAATTCAAGTACCAACATCTTGGAAGAAAGCAATGGTAGCTGTAATACCTAAAGAGGGTAAAGCTCCATTAGACACAGCTTCATACAGGCCCATTTCAATACCAAACCATGATTATAAAGTGTCCATGTCTAAAATGGTAAAAGAATGACAAAAGTAATGCCAAAATTGATAGATATGGATCAATGTGGTTTGTGGAGGGGTGGCAAACATTTAACAACATTAACAGAACAATGATGATCCGGAGAGAAGCAAAATGTAAGAAGATACCATTGTTGTTGGTGGGTCTTGATGCAGAGAAAGCATTTGACAGACTAAGCTGGGACTTTATGAGTAGGGCAATGGAAGCATTTGCATTTTCTGAAAAAAAAATAAGTTGATTAGGCGGATATATTAGGGATCTGAGGTAAAAATTAAAGTGGGTGGGATGTTCTTTGATAATTTCTGCTTGAGCAGAGGAACCAGGCAGGGATGTCCTCTTTTCCTTTGTTATTTGCATTATATTTAGAACCACTGGCAAAGAAAATAAAGGACTCAGAAATTCAAGGATATAATTGGTATGTTAATCAAGAAAAACTGGCTATATTTGCAGATTATATTATTATGTACCTGACAAAACCAGAAAGAGACATTACAGTATTGTGGAACATTTTGAGACAGTTTCAAATTTTTTTGGGATACAAAACTAATGAAGCTAAAACAAAGGCAATAGCAGTAAATCATGTACCCACACACAAATTGGTTCAGCAGTATCCATATCTATGGGGACATGATAAAATGAAATATTTAGGAGTATGAATTAAAAGTGATAATGGTGTGCCAGCTAAGGATATGAGAAAAAACTAAACAAAAGATAATACAAAAACTGAGAAAATGGAAGCTTTGCGATATGGATATGGATAGCAAGATACAAGCAGTCAATATGTTTTTAGTCCCTTTAATCTTATACACAGGGCAGGCATACTTTTATTAACCAGAGGAGAAGTTGTGGATAGCAATTAATAAAGAGCTGAAGGATTTTATCTGGGAGGAGAAGACAGCAAGAGTCTAGTGGGATAAGCTTATTCTTCCAATAGTACAGGGCAGATTGGGATTACCCAATTCGAAGGGATATTTCAGAGCAACGCAGTTAAGGCTCCTATACATTGCAAAAACAGAAAAATACAATTCAATGTGGAAAGAGATAATGATGAAACGGGAAGTTCAAGAAACAAGGAGAGACTGGGATTTTGGATGAGACCTTTAAGGAGAATAACAATAATCATACAGAATATTATATCCATAAAGTAGCAGAAAGTATTCTAAGAACTAAGCCAACATGGGAATGGAGAAAGTAGATTCTGCCAATTGGGATATAGACAATAGGCAAGGGAGTGGCTGGAACCTATTGGAGAAAACTGGAAAAGGAACCAAGGTATTGGGAGCAAATAACTAGAGAGGGAAAGGTAATAGAATGGGAAGAGGCCAAAAATTTATTTCACTGCAGATTAGAGATTGCCTTCCCTATCAAGGATTGATATCACAGTATAGGCAAAGAAAAACAAATAGGGGGTCCTAAACAAAAGACCAGCACTGGCAGAGTTTTTAGTAGAATCTTGAACAGAAGCTGCCATTAAAAAAGAAATATTTAGTAGAGCTCATAAAATATGTCATGATAACTATCAGAGTCAATCAGAGGAGGTTAAAAAGGATTGAGAAGAGAGACTGGATAAGCAATTCACAAAGAAATAGTGGGAGGATATACAGTGGATATAAAAAAGTTTACACACCCCTGTCAAAATGCCAGGTTTTTGTGATATAAAAAAATTAGACCACAATAAATAACTTTAAAACTTTTCCCACCTTTAATGTGATCTATAACCTATACAAGTCAATTGAAAAACAAACAAATCTACCCCTTCTGAAGACCTAAACCTTATCTGTGACATAAACAGGGCATGTTGGAGGGACAGGTATAGGCCTTAAAGATTGTTCATTCTCTGGAACAGGCTTCCCATCCATGTAAAGCAAAGCTCTTCACTAATCCTATTCAAATGTAATTTGGACCAATGGATAGGAAATTGCAAATTTACCCTGTTTTTGGCACCTATGCTCTTAATGGACACATGCAGCCTGTGAAAGAATGATGTGTACAAGCCTATATCACAACTATAAAATTCCTTGGGGTATTGACATATGTCAGCAATATTTTGTTAAATTTGGGATAAGCTTGGCTAGGCTTAAAATGGCTGTTCGGCTGAAGTCTTAATATTTATATTAAAGTTCGATACTTTATCTTCTAAAGGTCTAAATAATGATTGTAACTGGAGATATATAATTTTATTGTTTTTAATTGATTTCAATTATTTTATTATGTTTAATTGTTTTTTAAAGGTATTTAAGTGGGTGTGTTTGTGTTAAAGGACTATACTGTGTAGAGGCTTTATAGCCGAGGCACTAGAGACTGAGAATTATATTTTGTTTAATAAAGCTTTGGAATAATATTTGGTTTATCCTTACCATCTTCTCTGTGGTTGCTACTGCTTTTTTATTATTCAGATCTTCTCTTAAACTTAACTTGTTCTATTATTTGTTAGTTTAATATAGTTTCTTTGACCTTTGTGTATCCTTACCCATTTTTTTCACTTCTAGAGAGCGTGCATTGATCCCCTTTGCTTCTCCTTAGCACCTCTTTAAGTTAGAGGATGTCTACTAACATCCATTTAAGTTAGAGGATGTTTATCCTCTCTTTCTTCTCCCCTTCCTTTCCTTTATCATCCATTTGAGTTAGAGGATGATTTCTGTTAAAAAAATTCTTGCTATCTTTTGAAGTTTTTTCTGTCCATTTAAATTAGACAACATTTTCTGGCATGAGTATCTCTCTGAGTGTATGTGCTAATTGTTTTTTTTTTGTCTGCTTAGTTGATAAATATGTCTCAAAAGCAAGAAGGGTAACCTCTTGGTTTCAATAAATGTGAACAGTGTGGGAAGAAGATGCCCCTAAGTTATTCATACACTTTATGTGTATATTGCTTGAGGCCTCTTCATCACCAAGAGTCTTGCTCCATATGCCATGGTTTTAACCAAAGGACTCTGATGGAGTGCAAAAACAAACTAATTTTAAAGGGACTGTTGAAAACTCCTTTCTCCGAGGCTATTTCTATTGAGTCCACTTCCAAATCTGACAAATCTGTAAAATCTGACAAATCACTAAAACATTCCTTTTTGATGCCGAAGTCTTCATTGCAGCCAAAGCAGAAAGCTCCTAGATTGTCTGCTCCAACAGAACCCTTGGAGCAGACAGCCATTTCTGGATCCAGAAGTTCTTCAGAGTAGCTGGAACCCTTGACTCCAACTTCTTTGGCTCCCACTGAATTTAGATATCGGAGCTGTTCCCCTTCATTGGAACCGATACCCTCTTGGCTCCCATCTCCCTTTCTGGCAAAGTCAAGGTCTCCAACCCTTTCTACTTGGTGTACCAGGAGTTTGAAAAATGATGATGTGGATAGGGCAGTGCAGAGGCTGCTAAAGACACTGGCCTTGGCCAAGTTTTTATTGGATCCAAACCCAAAGGAATTGGATCAGAAACAGTCCTAGCATTTTGCGCCTACTCCTCCTCCACTGACCTGTCCCCTGGTTTCAGAGCCAGAAGAGTCGGATGTTCAACTTGTGTCTGTTTCAGGCCTGAGACCCATAGGTTCCTTGGATCCGATGTCTGCCCCAAGTGTTTCTGCCCAGTTGGAGCAGGAAACCTCTAGGAACCAACACTCTCTGGTCGGGTCTGTGGATCCGAACTTGCCTCTGGGGGCTTCAGTGTGGGTGAGTTTGGCTCCTCCCTCTGCCTCGCAGCTTCTGTCTTTGGTGCTGGAGATTTCTTCGGCCCCAACAACACTTTTGTTGGATCTGGGGTGTTCTTTGGAGCAAGGACAGGCTGCCTTTGAGGTCATGAGGAGGGTTTTGACTGCATCCCAGTTTAAGACATTCTATCTCAGATCTACTTTCCATTTCTGCGTAGGGGGTTTTGCCTTCTCTCACACAGGACCGCAGAGACCCCAGGCCTCAAGATGTCCAAAATGGGGCACCCCCTCTTCTGAAACTTCCCCAGACTATCCCACTGAGGCAGTCCCTCGGAAGAGGACTTGCAAGAGGAAGCATCTCGACTACTCAGAGGAGTCAATCACATCTGATACTGACCTTGATGAGGCAGAAGGGTCCCCACGGTCACCTCCTGAAGATGTCTCTTTTGGAGACATCCTGGAAATTTTAAAGCAGAGGGGTGACTGGCAGTCCACATCCCCTTCAGCTGAGGAGTCAGTATACCTGAAGGCATTCGGGTCTCGCCCCTCAACCTCTTTGGTGATCCCTCGTTCCAATGAGCTTATTGAGTTAATCTCTAGGAAGGTTTTGGAGACCCCAAATTATATAGGGCCAACTCCAAGGAGACCAAATAAGTACATTACTGCCCCCAAGGACAAGCCATTCTTAACTAAAGGTGTAGCAGTTGATGCCATGGTCGTATGGCTGCCACTAAAAAGGAACTATCTGAGACCAGTTCCTCTATCTATCCACTGAATAAGGATTCCAGGACCATGGATAGGGAAGCATGCCTTTTCAGCAGTGACGTTTGTCTTACGGTCACTGAAATACTTGACCCACTTTACCAGATTACAGAGGGATCTGTTGAAGGAACTTTCAGACTCCTTCCAAGAAGTTGTAGCTGATGCGGAGGCAGATAAAGTCACCTCTCAGCTCCCCACCCTCAATTCATTCGTAAACTCTCACATGAGACTCATATCTTATGTAGCAGATGGAATGAGTAGAGCTGCAGGATCAGGTATCTCTTTCAGAAGGCAGGCCTGGATGCACCTTTGCGATTTCACAGTGCACTTCAAGTCTTCCTTCATTAACACCCCTTTTGATGGCTCTTCTCTTTTTGGGCCTAAAGTAAAATAAATGCTTTCCAAGTGTGAACAGGAAGGCAAGACCTTATTTGCCATTGGAGTATGTTTTCCCATACCTACCAGACCCTTTTTCAAAGGTCAGAGAGGCAGTGGGAAGATGTGGTTCAGAAAATCACAAAGGTCTTTCCATGACACACAGGGTGAAAGTTCCCCAAGATGCAGAGGGGCGAACAAAACAATAAGGGAAGACACCACCCTTGTGGCAGGGGAGGCCCAGAGAATCAGGGCTGCAGAGAATCTTTATTTGGTAGGCCCTTTCAGTGCTCCTAAAGAGGTGCCCAACTGCTCCCCTCTCGAGGACGTTGGGGGGTGATTGTCTCTGCTCTGCAAAGCATGGCAAAAGATAACAAATGACAAATGGGCACAGGACATAATATCCAGGGAATATATTATTCCCTTCTCCTTCCCCACTGCCACAAACAAATGAGTTCCAGGCATTCCACCCAGTCAGAAGGAACAAGCAACATTAGAAATACAAAAGTTGCTAAAAAAGAGAGTCATCCAAGAAGTCTCCGCAGACCAGAGAGGATCTGGAACTTACTCAAGGTTCTTTTTAGTCCCTAAGAAAACAGGGGATTGGAGACCCATCTTGGATCTCAGCTGTTTGAACAAATCTGTGAAAAATACTAAGTTCCAGATGGTGACACTGCAGTCGCTACTTCCATTCTTGGAAAAAGACAATTGGATGCGCTCTGTAGACCTTCAAGATGCATACTAACATATACAAATGGAAAGGTGATCCAGAAGGCACTTGTACTTCTGGCTAGGAGGCAGTCACTTCCAGTTTTGAGCTCTGCTCTTTGGTCTCACTACAGCCCTCAGAGTGTTCACCAAATGCATGGCAGTAGTTGTGGCTCACCTGAGATGCCAAGGATACTGGGTGTTTCCATATCTGAACGACTGGCTCATAACTGCCCCAACAAAACATCTTCTGCTACAAGCCAGAAACTATACTCTACAACTCTGTTCCTCCCTAGGAATTACCATAAATTACACAAAATCTCCTCTAGAGCCATGTCAGAGCTTGGTATTCATAGGAGCAGAGATACACACAACAATGATAGCAAATATTCACAAGACAGAGTCAGTAAACTTTGGCATTGTGTAAGGCTGTTGATCAGAAAGAAATGAGCTTCTGCTAAGCTAGTTCTCCAAGTACTGGGCAAAATAGCTACTTCAATTGTTCTCATTCCCTTAGCTCATCTCCTCATGAGAATTCTTCAGTGGTTACTTTCGATGCAGTGGTCAATTCTAGAACTTCCAAAGACACACAAGATTATGATAAACAATTCATGCAAAAAGGATCTCCAATGGTGGATTCACTCTCCTCTGGTATCTCAAGGCCATCACTTTATTCACCCTCACCCCTAAGCCACGGTGACCATGGATGCTTCCAGATAGGGTGGGGGGGGACATTATCTGGGGAAGACATTTCAAGGCATCTGGCATCAACACAAGGCTCATTTGCACATAAACATCCTGGAGATGAGGGTGGTGCTTTTGGCATTGCAAGCATTTCAAGAGTCTCTCCCTCTGGGAATGGTAGCAATCCAATCAGACAACATGTCTGTGGTCTGGTACATAAACAAACAGGGGGAAACCATATCTTGCCCCCTTTGTCGAGAAGCCCGGAGGGTCTGGCAATGGGCAATAACTTCCAAGCACTTTCTGATAGCAATGCACATTCCAGAGAAATCCAATGTAATTGCAGACAAATTGAGCAGAACAG